>NC_135784.1:115019427-115319427 GCF_051106095.1 Pogona vitticeps
CCACCCCAGCAAGCACCCACCAGAGCCAATACCAAAGCGGGAGGTGGCGGCAGCAGGTGCCACCTGCTGCTCTTCGATGGCTGCCCAGGAGCCACCCGCTGGTGGAGAAGGGAAGCCACCTCCATGGGGCCAAGGACTGAGTGCGGCCCCGCCAGGTGGCGCTGGAGGCAGCAGCAGCCCAGGTGGCGAGGCTTCAGTGGCGGCATTCAACTGATCACATGTGACCGAGACGCGCATGACCGAGAGCCTTCCTTTCAAATCAAGGGGGTAATACTGGCATATATAAATTTTTTGGCAGCTAAAAGGTAAAAAAGTTCCCTGACCCCTGGTTTATATGGTGAACAGAGATGAATGTTCAAAACAGCAGCAGAATAGAGACATGTTTTTCAAATGGAAGAAATATAGTATCACCGTTTTCAATAACACCAAAGATCCATTCTGCAGGAAGATATGTTCCCTGAATATGCTAAACATATTGCTATACTTCAGTGTTTAAATCACTTTGCAATCCAATTCTTTGGATATTCTGGCATTCTGAATGTGCTAAAAGTACTAGAAAAACTTTAACAATTATTAACAGCCCATTTTGTGGTTCCTTGCTTCTTGAGATGCACGATAATGGCAATGTTATGTGTCATCAAGTCGTGACCAGCTTATAGAGAACCTAACAGAGCTTTCAAGGTAAGTGAGATATTTAAGGAGTGATTTTACCAGTTCCACACCCCCAATGAGCTTTCATGGCTGAGCAGGCACTTGAACCCAGGCCTCCTGAGTCTTAGTCCATCGCTCTATCCACTACAACATACCCATTACCCACTCTAGATTAGCTAAAGGTTTCTCTTTCCAGAATAGACACCACCCAGGTAGATAGATCAGTAGTATGTCTCAGAGTCAAACTATGCTTTGCTGACAACTAATCCATAGAAAAGAGAGTTCCTCAACTGCTAAATGACATATGGTTATCATATCAGAAGCTATTCACTCTTCCTGCGGTATGCAAATTAGGTTGATTTGTTTTGCATTCAGTTTTCTGCACATACACAGGAACTTGTCTGAAAATAGGACTGCTCAACTGTGAAAGCCTTCCTCACTTATTTGGAGCTTTTAATGATATAATGTGTAATTTGGCCCTTACTACAAGTTAGTCCTCATAATCCTTGTTCCTGTGCACTTTACTGAATTTAGTCCAGACTGTCAGCATATTCACTGTAACTGGGTAGCTTAGGCCTTGACAAAGTTATTCTGTTAAACCCTGATATATTTGAGAGCACATTATATACGTCTGCCTTAAGCCTATGCTCAATTGTAGGAAGTAATTCTCTATAAACACATTGACTATATTCTCCTCTCCTTGATTTACCCTACTCTTGTATAAACATGGGAAACAACAGCAAGGATTACCTCGCTTATATCAATAGCACTTTTTCTGCAACAGCTGTTCAAACATTTGTTAAATCACTTCATAGCAAATAACATCACAGTGCCGCATGGCTGTTCCTCACTTAATCTTAACCATAACACTGTTTAACATAAACTGGGAGACACATGCTGTACACAAGGTGAAAGAAAGAAAGTCACCTTTTTTTCCTGTGACATCATGAAGTGGTTCCTTGGGGAGAATGGCATGCCTAAATAACTGGGCACAATTCTCAGCCACTTCCAGTCCTACAGAACATGGAACTTGAAAATGATAAAGTGGCTTGCAATTTAGATTGAACATGAAAGGCATACATAGGGAAATGCCATAGGTCAGTGGTAGAATACGTGTTGCACATGCCAAAGGGCCTGAGTTCAAGCCCTGGAATCTTCATGTAGGACAGAAGAGGGAAGAATCTGAGATAGCAGAGAGTCAGTAAGCAGAGAGAGCACTAAGCTAGCCTAACTGTTTGATTCAGCATATAGCACTTTCTATAGCACTTTCTATATAGCACCTCCAAGGTCCCAATAATGACATGGTAATGATGGATGGATTTCTGCAAGGTAGAAACATCCAAGGAATAGCAGAGAAGGAGAACAAGGAAAAGATCTGCCCCCTTTTAAATAAAGGAAATAGTTTAGACCACAACCATTCACCTTTTAAGAACTGCCAGTCCAACACAACTACCAAACAACCCACTATGGATGTTCCACCAGGTACTGTACATTCAAATGATCTCAACCAAGTTCAACAAACCAGCAAATACTGTACACCAGCAAGCATGTTACTTAAACCAGAACAGGACTTAATTCTGCAAGAATGCCCAGACTTAACCAGTAGGGATAAAATAATACCTACTGACAAAGCCATGGCCAAAGCTAACTCTTTCAGCTTCTTACAACTGGAAGCGAATGAGCTAATCCATGTACCTGTGCCTGAGTCTATATTCGATAGCAATCTAGAAGTACCCCATGAGAGTTTGATGGCACCTTCAACAGTATCTAACACACTCTCCCCAACCTGCATTATTTCAAGACCAAAGCTGGTCGGGACTTTTAAAACTATTGAAGCAAATAATGATGCAGAAAAGGCAGATAGACCAGTTATCCAAAAAATAAATGAGGACTGGCTAGGCCTACAGGTCTTACAACCTCATGAACTTGGCTCACCTCCTACTTATAAAATGCCCTCCAGGAACCAAAACATCTGTCCTGCCACCATAAACAATGGCAGTATCTTTCTGGACCAAGAGGGTGAACTAGAAAAACTTAAAATTATTTAAAGAGCACTGAATTTTCTGAATACTTTAGCTCTATTATGATTTCATTGAATGAACTATTTCTAATCTTCAATAACATATCAGCTTAAAAACTCATTCCCAAATCAAATTAACACTCTCACTGAATGCTAACCTCTATCTAAAAAGATTTCATGTAGCTTCCCAGTTCTGAGTTTGGGTGGTCCTCATGGGCAACCTAGAATGTTATAATGTACATTTCCTCAGTACTGTATACTTGTTGTTTAATCACTAGGAAATGTTGCAACCACATATATGGGAATTGTTGGTTATCTGTGTTTGAATTATTTAAGATCAACTACCACACCCAAATAATTTTTTCTAGATATATTTAGAATACATTTCTAGAGATTGTTGGCTTGGAAAACAGTGAAATCTGTGCATCAGATCTAGCAAACTGTGATTGCGATAATGAAGTGATGGTTTTCAAATTTGAGTCCTCAGTGTTAATGGACACCACAACCTCCATTTTCACCAGAAAGCATGGGAATCGTCCGTTATTCTGGGAGTTATAGTCCAAATAATTTCTCACTTCCATATAGGCATGTCCAATAGCTGTTTCTCTACTATTGGACGTTTTTCTATTTGTGAAATGAACTGAAGGCTGTTATCAAAATTGTGACACAAAATTGTGTCATTATAAATGAACTGACAGCAGCTCGTATAGAGGATGAAAAGTCACCAATGTGTGAATAAAAACTGATTAATTTAGCAAAGTGGAAACAAATCATAGCCCAGTAAAGTAATGTTTATAGTCATCAAACATCATGTCATAATTAAGGCTTACAGCTTTCCTGACTTTTTTTTTTCCTGGCTGATAATTAAAATGAACATGGCATCTTTTACAAGGCAGTTACCAGTAATGCTAATATTTGCCTGCTGACATACCTTATTCATAGAACCTAAGATTTGAAGAGAAGCAGCCCATAGTGAAATCTCTTTCTGTCCTGGCCTGCCTCGTGTGCTCATGTTCACCATCCCAAACCTCTTAGGGCATGGAAAAGGGGAATGCCAGCAGGCACCAGTGATAACTGTCCTCTCAATAGCTCAACTCAGTGCTGTGGGAATACAGTAATTAAAATCACTTTTGCCTGACACTGTATGCCACTTGCTCGTATAGTTACTTTTTCACCTGCATATGGGCTTGTATAGAGTAAAGGATGGATCAGGTACTTTGCTAGTAAAAGAAAAAGGACCCCATGAACTAGTGTTAGTTTTGTGTATGTAAACCACTCAACAGCTACATATTATAAACCCTGCAAGTGCTTAGAAGACTTGCTAGTTGGAACACCAAGTTAAGGCTGTGAGTTACAGTACATTACAAATAAAAAGAATTTGAGTGATGGAGAGATTTTGTGGAGGGGGGAAACAAAGGGGGGGACCCATTAAGAAACATGCAAATGCATTTTTTTCATGAGCTCAAAGGGGAGATATGACTGTCTGAATGCTGTATTTTAGTCTTTATCTTGCTCTTCAAGATGTCTATCTAAAAGGCCTTTTTTTTCCTCCCAGCCTCTAGTTTGCATGGCTCTGGCAATTTTCATTCAAAACATATGCAAATATGAAACAAGTTACTGTTAGGGATTTGAAGAGACATCATTTTCCTCATTTACTCAAATGAATCTGTTAACTCTGTGTTTGAATTATATCTATATTTGAATTACGCACACCTCCTCAGAGAGAGACAGAGAGAGGAGACACTCCTTGTTCTTTGGCTCCAGGGGTAGAGTTCTTCGAGGATGATTTATTTATAATTGCAACCTATGTTTGAATTTTTCTTCTAAGGTAAAGTCATTTAAAAAGCAACAGAAAGTGGCAGTATTTCTGCGTTTCTAAAGAATGCTATATTTGGACTGTTCTGAGCCCACTTCATCCTAGTTTGGAAGTGGAGCAGCATTGGTTTAGGTTAGTACTTAAATGAAAGATCATCAGGGATCTCTAGATAGGAAAGGATCCTGCCTGAAATTGTGGAGAATGCCTGCTAGTCATAAATGATTGGGCTAGAGGGACTAATTCAGTAGAAGCAGCGCTCTACTATTTTAGTATGAATCATATAAGTATGGAAGAACTATTCAAGCCAATTTAAAACAACCGATTAACTTGGTTCTAATGTGCCCAAACCTGTTGTCCTTTACTTCTCCAGCATGGCTGCAAGGAAACTGGAAACATTCATTTCTATGTTCAAATAATCCAGTTTATTATTGCATCTGGATTGGGGTTGCCAGTTTTTGCTGATTTCATTTAAGGACATGCAGAAATGTGTATCTTTGAGGCAAATTTTACCACCATATACAAAATGATCTTTCTTCATTTGTATCAGAGCATTGCGCAATTTAAAATTATGGGAGTATAGAAAATACAAGTAAAATTAAAAACAAATTAAATTGTTGAGATAATTAGACTATTTTTTTGACCAGAAGCGGGCTACTTAAATAGCATTATCTCACCCATTTCCTAGATCTTCTTTTGTACATGTGATGGGGGCATAAACTGCATTCATATCAATGCTGCATTGATTGAATTTCTCCACAGTCACAGAAAATTTGTCCTCTATCCAAGTCACCCCATTTTTACTTGATTATTCTTTGATCTTCCTATTTCATTTTGACGTGTATTAAGTGACTTCCATATGGTCCAACCAGAGTCTTTTCCTGGTGGGAGACAGTCTTCAACTATTCGGGAAGGGATGTTGTTTTTATTCTCTGTAGGTTTAGCCTAGTTTCTTCCGCCTTAATAAATAAATAAAAATAAAATAATAATAATTAAGAGCTTGAGATTTGTGCAGAAAAACTTTCCTTGATTTTAGCCTTGCTCTGAAGGGTGGGTCTCCATGAAGTGGATGGGTTTGGCACTGTATTACCTTGTTCCATTAATTATTTGCTAACACCTCTCAATGTACTTCTGGAGGGACAATGCCAGCCAAATAATAGACTTTTTCAGTGCGGGTAGGTTTCAGGCAGCTGGTAATAATTCTGCATGATACTGGTTTGGCATGTGCTGATTTATACCATATGCCGCTAGCATTTTCTGCTGTGGAGTAGCACAGGGGGAATAGCTGTTGTTCTTATTGTTTGTGGGTGTGGACCCCAGTCTGACCCAGCCAATTTCCTATGTATGTTATTTCTAACACCAACTTTCTGTTTGATGTTTCGACATTTTTGTTGTTGCTGCTGCTGCTCAAGGTTTGATCCAGAGTAACGCCCAAACACTGAGGTAGGGCGATGCTCCAAAATCTTGCCTTCCCAGCTAACTCGGACCTTCCTCTGACATAGAACGAGCTTCCCCAAAGAGTGGCAAAACATCTGAGTGTTAGACTCAGACACCCCCTGGGCAATGATGTGCAGCTGGTCAGTCCTTCACTTCCAGAAGCATTGCACTGTAAACCGCCCAGAGTAGATTCGTCTAGATGGGCAGTATAAAAGCCAAATAAATAAACAAACAAACAAACAAGCAAACTTGCTGAAGAGCAATAAATACAATAAATAAATAGATAAATAAAAAGTGGTTAAAGATTCCCATATCATGCAGAACTTTGTTTGTGACCCTGGGTGTTGAGATATATCTATTAAAAATAACTCCTGGATTTTTGCAGGTAGAAACCATCACTGTATAACTGATGGAAAACTAAACTGAAAAAGAAGGAACCTTTGGAACATCCAGTTTGAGAAAGTGAACCGAATCCTCCCACAAGGTATTTTAATTTCAGAAGAATTTGTCTTTAAAAACCCAAGTTTAATCAACTTCCTTTTAATGACGTCCTTTGTATTCCAAGTTGCTAATAAATGTCAAGAATGCCATTGCCTAAGACAGCTAGCCCAGTAATTAAAAGCTGAATCCAATGGATTTCAAAGCACCTCTGATAAAGTGGCATAGAAAATCTGAAACATTTGTCTCCTATCCTTTCATTGTCAGATTCTCCAGTGGCTGGCCTGTCATTTATTTTAAATGCCAAGACTCTTTTCTTGGTAATATTTCCTTTCATAATGTGCACACTCCAATTTGGAGACTTAAAGGGGATGATTACAGAGATTCCTGAAACCTAAACATGTCCATTTTCTTTCATTGAGTTGGGTACTCAATTAAATATTCTGGAAGGTGCAGAAAAGTGGTTCCTGCTTGAGAGTTACTACCAAGTTTCAATCAACACAGTCCAAGGTGAATTTGAAGGCTCCTGCTTGGTTAAAAGATTTGGAGTGTATTAAGGCAAATTAAAATAATTTTAATTGGAGATGGCAATACCTTTTATTAGCGCAACTAAAATGCTACAAAAGTTATAATGTTAAGTGGCAATTAAATATCATAAACTCTCAAGTTCTCCAGAATTAATTGTCAGTCACCTTAATAATGCTATGGTTCAAAAAATACACAAGACCTCAAACATCCAGGAATCTAGGCTTGCAGCTATAATGGCCATTCTGTCCTTCTGTAGCTGCAAGATGGAGACTACAGACTCAGTGAAGAGAAGAGGTGTTTAAAAGTACCTGTTTTCAACTTTCTGGGCTGTGCAATAAATCATTTTCTCCCAACCCCACTGTCCAGAGGACTGGCTGGAACAAAAATAAGCTTCAAAACTGCAGTGATCAGTTGCCAAAGGATATAAATGACTATGTGCATTACCTGGACAAGGATGACCAATTTTAACACATCCTGTCACCTCACAATCTTGCTTTTCAGTGGCAATAGCCTTATTAAGGTGTTTTAGAAAAGTTTGTGCATGACATACAACGAGGGGATCACTCTAGCTCCACCTTCTCTGTTGTTGCCTTTCTCACATGGAAGTGCCATGTCTCAGTGGCACTCAGTGTAGGGTTTTCTGTGTGAGCCAGAACATGGAAAGGGTCCATCCCATGTATTCTACTAAACTTGTGTGGCCACCGGACTACTTCTGAAAAGTGTGTTTTCTGTTTTACTGCTCTTCTGGAAATCACAGAGCTGTGGCCTGAGGTAATTAATTGCAGTATGGCACCAGTAAGGTAAAGGTAAAGGTTCCCCTTGACAATTTTTGTCCAGTCATATTCGATTCTAGGGGGCGGTGCTCATCCCCGTTTCCAAGCCACAGAGCCAGCGCTTTGTCCGAAGACAATCTTCCGTGGTCACATGGCCAGTGCGACTTAGACACGGAACGCTGTTACCTTCCCACCGAGGTGGTCCCTATTTATCTACTTGCATTTGCATGCTTTCGAACCGCTAGGTTAGCTGGAGCTGGGACAAGCGACGGGCGCTCACTCCGTCGCGTGGATTCGATCTTACAGCTGAAGATCTACAGACCTTACAGCACAGAGGCTTCTGCGGTTTAGCCCGCAGCGCCACCATGTCCCTTTATGGCACCAGTACAAAGCCTTTAATATTGCTGGGTTGTTTTAAATACCCTGTTTCTTCGATGAGCAACTTTTGTCCAAACTATTGGTCAAGGCCTGATAAAGTGCTCAGAGACAGGATACAAAAATGGAAGAAACAAGAAGGAAATGCAACACAAGCAGGGCTTTTTGTGAAGAGCAGGAGTGTGTTGTGAATGTAGTACAGCAGCAGCAATTTGCCATAATGCAGTTTTGGAAACAGCAGAGCAACACAATAGAGAATGTAAAAAAAAAAAAAAAACACCATTTGGGAGCTTAAACGTAGCTTCTGGGCCATCTGTTCCCCTCCTGGAGTCTAGAGACTGACCTGACTTTGTCAGGGATCTGACCCCCAACATTCTTTAGCCTCCCTCAGTTTGAGATGGAACATGGATTATGCTCAACCCATAGCGTGCATATATATTTTTTGAAACATAAAAAAGGATGTGGGGCCGAATCCAGTGCTGATGGGAATTTTCTTCATAACTGGAACTGGAATGCAAAGGAATCTTTGCCAGATGTTTATTTATTTGGTTTTTGTTTGTTTGTTTGTTTGTTCCATTTTTACCCTGCCCATCTAGATGGGAATCTACTCTGGTGGCTTAGAAAATATAAAGATTAAAAACAGCATTAAATAACTTTGATGTTAAGAGCAGAAAAATCAACAAAGAAAACAGGATCCAAGATGGGATAAAAAAGCTATGTAATGGGAGGGGGAAAGGCCTGCCAGAAGAACCAAAGGCAGCCAACCACCCCACAGCCAACCAACCCCACAGCCTACCCTCACCCCCTTCCTTGTGTGCCTGCCTTTCTGCTGCTCATCAGCTGATGGGTGGCCGGTAGGCAGAATGGTGGTTGTTTTTTTAAAATAGGAAGGGGATGTCAGTGGAGGTGGGGGAGGACTAAGGTAGGGAAAGGAAGGGGGTGGGGGAGGCTGTAGGGTTGGGTGTCTTTGGGGGGTTGGCTGCCTTTCTGCTGCCGATCAGCAGCAGGTTATCAAGCAGGGCAACCAATGCCGTTTCCATGCCATGGCATGGCCTGAAACCCAACTGGAACAGATCCAGGGCATTCATCTCATCTAAGAGAGCCTGCAGCTGATCAGTGACCACCCTCTCTACTACTTTGCTAAAGAAAGAAACATTGGTGACAGGCCTATAATTGCCAATGTCATCCACCGCCATGCTCGGTTTCTTCCTAATGGGGGTATTGAGTGTCTCCTTGAGGGCAAGGGGAACCCTGATCTCCTGGAGAGACCCATTTATTATAGCAGTGGCCCATTCTGTTGTTATGGGCCTGGCCGCTTTGATTAGTCAGGTCGGGCAAGGGTCAAGGAAGGAGGTGTGGCATGACAGAGGCCAAGCACCTTGTCAGCATCAAGTGATGTCACCAGCTCAAAGTGAGTGATCTTCATCGGACAGGACAGGGTGCTGGATGTCTCTGCTCGATCTACTGGCTTCACATAGGGGGATAGGTCCCGGTGGATGGCCTCCACTTTAGATTTTTAAAAGGCTGCAAGTTGGTCAGGTGAAATACTAGGGGGAGGCCAATCACTGTGACTAATTCTGGATAGGTTGCGTACTGTACGAAACAACTCCACCTGCTGGTTGGAAGCCTTGCTTATCTGGACAGTAAAGTAAGCTCTCTTAGCAGCCTTTATCTTAGAAAGATAAAGTTTGGACATGATCTTGACAGCTTTTAAGTTATTTCCCGTCGGGTCCCACCTCCAATTGCTCTCTAGTCTTCTCCTATTTTGCTTCATAGCTCTCAGCCGCTGGTTGAACCAGGGTAAGGAACAAGCTCCGCAGCGGAGAAGATGTTTAGGAGCAATTGTGTCTACAGCCCTGGTGGTGGCGGCGAATCATCCGTCAACCAGAGCTTCGACAGGAGTGCCAGCCAGATCAATCAGTATCCCTCACATGGAATCCTGGACTCCAATAGGATCCAGTAGCCTGAGAGGGTGGACCATTCAATCAGGTCCCAGCTCCCTGCGAGGGGGAAAGGGTCATTGGTAGGTTGCATTTAATTAGGTGGTGACCTGACGATGACAAGGGGACAGACACAAGGTTAGTCACCATTGGGCCATACTCTCTCTGCTCAGAGGAGAACACCAAGTCAAGCATATGACCATCCACGTGGGTGGGGCTGTTAACATGTTGGGACATGTCCAAGGAAGCCATGGTTTCCAAGAACTCAAGAGCCGGACCAGAAACCTCCGCCTCCGCATGGATGTTGAAATCACCCAAGACCAGTAGCCTTGGGTATCCGAACAATGCCACGGAGATGAAGTCAGCCAACTCTGGTAAGGAAATTGCTGGATCGCAGGGAGCACAGTATGCCAGCAAGATCCCAATACCATCCCTGTCCCTACATGACACATGGAGGGCCTCCAGACCTGGCATCACCACAGCAGAAAGCCTACCAACCTCCAGAGTGTTTTATAAACAATGGCTACTCCCCCCACCAGCCTCCCGATCTACCGTGGTGTTGAACAGCATAACTGGGTGGACAGGCAAAGGACAGAGGAATACCCCCATCGCTACCCATCCAGGTTTTGGTTATGCAAGCCAGGTCTACATCCTCCCCCAGATTAAGATCATAAATCAACTGGGAGTTGTTGGATACAGACCTGGCATTCAACAGCACCAGTTTTAGAGAGGAGGGACGATTGAGCCGGCTACCTCGAGCCAGGCAGTTGGACACAAAGCTAGAACAATGGACAGCTTTTAGGCATCTGTCCCTGGTTCTTCTGGAACAAAATGCAATTGAGCTCACACTGTATCTCCCTCTACCCATGATCACTTTTATATTTAAAGGGCCCTCGCTGGGGAAGCAGGCCTTTCACACCACTTCCAGAAGAAAAGAAGAAAGGTAACAACAATAAAACAAAGCAGTAAGCAGTACAATAATAATAAAAGTAAACAAACAGTCAAAAGTGCAAATAACAACCAATCAATTAACAAATTAAAAAAACAGTTAATAAAATTAAAATAACATTAAACAAACTAATCTAAAAAACACTAAATTAAGCAAACTCCAGATTAATCAAACATCAATAACAATTTACATAAACAAATCAAACAGTTAACACGATAACCCATATAGAATTTTGCAGAAAAAAAGTAATTTAGAGAGAATTACACAAGAGAAGAAGAATAAAAGAGCAAAGGCAAAGTGAGTTAATGCCCTCATTTCCCCCCAGAAGTGTGGTTCCAAGATGGATCAGGCCCTCTGTGTGCTTCTTATTTCACTGTTTAAAACTGCATAAGGCTATCTGTAGTTTATAGTATAAAGCAGTGTGGTTTGATCATACTTGAGGCTTCTGGCAGCTTTTTAAAAAAATCAGTCAGTAAGAATGAGCCCAGTTTTCTCCTGCTCGGTCAGAGCCCCCATGCTTGGCAGAGGTGGGATGTTGGACGTACGTATGAGAGATGCATGCAGACTCCGTTCTCTGTACATCTAGCATATTGAGTGTTCATGTGTGCACATGCAGCAAGGAAAAAAGGGAAACGGCTCTGTTATGCCCTGTGGGTGCTCCTCTCTGCAAGAGCTCTGTTCTTGCAGTGGACTGTACTAAGCAGGTTTGCAGTTAGCAATGAAGATGACTGCAGAAGAGCAGTGTGAATTGGATGGGACTGGAATCCATCTCTTCCCCTTTTTGTTATTTTTGGAAGGACAAGCCCTTTTTACTGCCCAGACTGGAAGCTTTTGTGCAATGGATGGACAGATTGCCTGAGAAATAACCTTCGCTCATGGGTAAACACATTCATCCTCCACAAATGTCAGCGGGAGACAACAGCAGCTTCAGGACATTTCATAACAATCCCATCAGTGTTTGTACCCTTGGCTGTGGAGCAAGACCAACATATTTTAAACACTGCATTGCTCTCTTTCCAGCTCTAGCCAAACCCCACTGTTAGTTTCAATGTTTCTCAGTCATTATTTGATCTGCGAACTCTTTGTGAATCCTCATACGCACAGGAATTATGTATTGTTATGGCAAATTTTGGAAACTAGAGGAGAATCCACCATGGCTGGCAACCATGATGTAATTACATATAACCAAATGACAAAGCTCAGGGAAGGCATTTATTCCTATAATTTAATCATGAAGAGGTTTTTTTTTTTTTTAAAAAAAAGAGAGAAACTGGAACATGCATGTTTGTCTCCAAATTGCTTTTATCAGAATAGTAATCTAGTTCACTAGTTGGATTCTCATTGGGTTCTTAGGAGGCCAGGTACTTCCAGGAATTTCAGTTATATCTTTATTAGTCACTTTATAAAATGCATTTCAAAATATAGAATTCAGCATGCACCCAGATTTAAGTAAATCATGACAATTAATAAGATCCTAATTCAACATATGAAAAGAAAATCAATGTGTTCATCAGATAAATTAGCTAAAATATTCTTTAAGGGCATAAAATTAGTAGTAGAGACTAGCAAATGGCTTGGCTTATAAGGAGTTGAGTACATGTAATAAGTGCCTTGTATGAGTCCGAAGACATAATGAATCAGCTATGCATATCATAGAAAGAAGTAAGTAGTTGCTTAAAAACAGCATTGTAAATTATGATTCACGTTTCACCAAGTTCTTGGAGAAGACATTAATAACAACCCAATAATGATGAAACTCTTTCCCAGGATAACTAGTGGTGAAACAATAAAATGGTTGATAGCCTATAGTAAGGGAAGCTTGGTGTGGAAGCTTGTGTGATGCATTCTAATCAATAGAAGGAACTGAAAACAAACAAAACTGTAATTGTCCTTGGCAGCAAACAAAAGATATAAACCAGATGTGGCAGAACACTGACAGTTTTGTCAGTCTGCATGGAGAATGAGAACTCCTATGGAATAGAATGGTAGCATTCTGTATTATGAGACAGAGCATAGGTATCAAACAGATGGCAGGCATTCAAATTTGAGAAATAAACACATTAAATTATTGGAAAAAAATGTCTGCAATGACCACATTTTTCACAATAACAATCAGTGAGGTCATCTATTCCACCGTTTAATCCATTACTACCTATCCTAATCCCTAGTGAATGATTCTACAAGATTCGTGGTCTGATGATGTACCTAGAATTCTCTTGTGATAGTTCAAAGGTTTAGTGCATTAGAACTCTTTCATAGAGAATTCTAAGTATATTCATAAGCTTCACATCCGAGTATTCCACATGATAGACATGCCACTTAAAGTAGAACATCAGCAGCAGCAGATTACCACTGATTAAAGGCCTCCTTTCATGTTAGTCATCTAACAGACATACTTTAACTGCATTGAGCAGATGGTGGGACTTGGTGGCCTTATAGGATCCTGCAATTTGCTTTGAACCAAACAGCACCAAAAGTGATCCAAATAGCAAGCAATATGCCTGTCTGGATGTGTTTTCAGTTTCAGCAAACACAGATGTTTCACTGGTTAAACATCTTACTTTCAGAGTCCAAATGGTCACATGTGAACCAAGCAGAATTAATCAAAACTTACTCATAGAAACCTTAATTTTTGTGTCTAGCCTTTTAAATACTTTGAAACATCATATAGCCTCATCATTCTTGCCTTGGAGTGTCATTTATGTACATTGAAAACCCTGCCTTTCCATGCCAGTAACACTAATCACTCTGGACCTAATATGAAAGAATAGTGCTTGATGCATTTTTCTATTGAAATAAAGAGGCTCTAATCATCTTGCAGATAAAATACATTTCTTAGATGCCTTTTTCTAAAAAAATAAGACTTTAGTCATCTAACAGATAAAATATACAGAAGCTTAAAATGATTCTCTTTTTATTAATGCACAGCTCCATTTAAATCAATTGTACTTATGTATATACTGTAAGATGCTCGGGCCGGGGAATCAAACATGGAGAATCAAGGTAAATGAAACTAAAAAGAATAACCAATACAACTACAAGTCTATAAAATTTAATTGTTAAAAATAAGTAGGTTGGGGCACAGAACTTTCTTCTATCTGTGTACATAATAAAATGCACAGTCTTATTTAAATCCATGGCAGGCTGTTCATTTGGTTACAAGAATGCTAGCAATACATCTGAGACTGGTGTAAACAGATTAAACATAGTATACCCAACATAATGTGAGTGAACTTCCAGACTCACAACTAATTTGATGGCCTTATAGGCCCCTCCCAATTTCACTATTCTAGGATTGTCTCCTTTCTCTCCTGTTTGCCCTTCTGAATAATTTCTCAGCTATCTGCCACAGATGAAATGCATGGGGCACTGTATTAGTCAGGGAGCATCCATTATGATGATACTTTCTGTATTTAATGGGAATACAAATCTCCTTATTCTCCATTCTGGAAGTTCTATATGATACAGTAGATAGACATTAGAAATGGGGATACTCGTATATGAATATCCCCGCACAGGTGGCGATAACGAGGGCCCAGCCCCATAGAGCCAAACGGTTACTCACCGATCCACCACCGCCGTGGATACCGCGATTCTTCCAATGGCTTTGCAGATCGCGATCAGCTAGCGGCTCCTGGCAGGAGGCGGGAGGAGAAATTTTGCTGCAAGGTTGAAGAGTGGTTCGCAGATCATGATCTGCAGAGCCATTGGAAGAATCACGGCATCCGCAGCAGCGGCAGATTGGCGAGTGGACGGTCATTATCGCCACCTTAGCCAGGATATTCGTATTCGGATACGAATACAAATATTGTACCCCCATCTCTAATAGACATCTGAAAGTAACTCATCGAGAACAAAGGCCTAAACTGTAAGGTTCTGAGTCTGACCTAGGCCAAGGTCTGCCTGGCTTCCTGTTCAGGAAGAAAACTCCCAGCCAGGGCTAGGTCAGGAACAAGAAACAGCCTCAAAGTCTTCCAGTTGAGGCCTTTTTCTCAGGTGAGCCACATACAGGTGTTGTAAAGTGTCTTTTCAGGTAGAATTCCCAGAATGGAGAAGTAACAACTGCTTGATAGCTCAAATGGTTCAAGTATTTGGTTGTGGAACATTGGAGGTTGAGAGTTTGATTCCCCACTGTGCCTCCAAGACAGGAGCCAGACTTGATGATTTGTAAGGTTTCTTCCAGCTTCCCAGTTCTAAGATGATGATGATGATGGTTAGATATCTGAAAATCCCATCCCTAGCACCCATTTTACCAGTAACTGCAAACCCAAATGGTATTCAGGTCACTTTTTTCGAGTTGTGACTTTTGCTTTCTTATTGGATGGGAGATTTTCCCCATCTGCTTGGCTACTCAAAGTTCAAGAGCAAGTCTTATTTCAAATAAGCCTTTACAATCTCACTTCTCTGAAAATGTAGTAGCCATTGAGTTCTCTGATGAGACACCTCCCCTTAAAGCTAGTATAAAAAGTAACTCTCACAATTATGCCTTTCTTTAGCACAGCAAACTTCTAACAGGAACTTTGTAAATCATACCACTCTAGGATGAGACCAGAAAAAAACAATTTGGGATCTCCTAAATGCCTATGTAGGAAAACATTTCATTGAGTGTATTTTTTTTAATTCGCCACCAGCAGAGGGCAATCAAATAATGAAGACCCTAGTCATTTTTTATATTTTTTGTTTCATGTACAAACATAACAGACTGCTAAGTAGACGTGAGAGATAACCATACCAGATATCAGAGACAAAACAAAAGAAAAAAGTTTTTAAAAAGAGTAAAAACACAAGCCATTTACAGGCAATCCCATCCCTATGAAACATGTACCTGGGAGAATTGCACACTAAACTCAATAGGATTTCTTCTAAGGAAACCCATAAAAGATTACAGTTGTTAAAGATTCTATTCTGACAGATTCAAGTCTTAAGAAAGAAATATAGATCTTGCCCCCAAAACAAATGAATAAAATTTAAAAATAAAAACCAATGTGCCTTCCTGAAGAGATAAGATACTAATAAGAAAACCAAAAGAGGAATCTTTTGGGACTAGGTAAAAGCTGGAACAGAAAGGAGCAGGGACCTTTTAATAAAAGTTGATGCCAAAAATCATGGAATGTGCTGGATAAATAACCAAACAATATTTTAGGCCAGAAAGCCAATGAATGTTATTCTTTCATTAATCCTTTAGTACCCAAAAACACACTGGAATGGAACACAATGGCTCAGAATAGCAAAAGCAGCCCAGAATGGGGATTTATATGAAGTAGGCCACCCCAAGACGGACAGGACATAGTGGAGAGTTCCGACTAAACGCAATCCACCTGGAGTAGGAAATGGCAAGCCACTCCAGTATCTTTGCCAAGAACGCCCCATGATCAGAAACAAAAGGCTAAAAGATATGACGCTGGAAGATGGGCCCCTCAGGTCGGAAGGCGTCCAACATGCTACTGAGGAAGAGCGGAGGACAAGTACAAGTAGCTCCAGAGCTAATGAAGTGGTTGGGCCAAAGCCAAAAGGACGCTCAGCTGTGGACGTGCCTGGAAGTGAAAGGAAAATCCAATGCTGCAAAGAAAAATACTGCATAGGAACCTGGAATGTAAGATCTATGAACATTGGGAAGCTGGAGGTGGTCAAACAGGAGATGGCAAGAATAAACATCGACATCCTGGGCATCAGTGAACTAAAATGGACAGGAATGGGCGAATTCAGCTCAGATGATTATCATATCTACTATTGTGGACAAGAATCCCGTAGAAGGAATGGAGTGGCCCTCATAGTCAACAAAAGAGTGGGAAAAGCTGTAATGGTATACAATCTCAAAAATGATAGAATGATGTCAATACGAATCCAAGGCAGACCATTCAACATCACAATAATCCAAGTTTATGCACCAACCAGCATTGCTGAGGAGACTGAAATTGAACAATTCTATGAAGATTTATAACACCTTCTAGAACTGACACCAAAGAAAGATGTTCTTCTCATTCTAGGGGACTGGAATGCTAAAGTAGGGAGCCAAGAGATAAAAGGAACAACAGGGAAGTTTGGCCTTGGAGTTCAGAACGAAGCAGGACAAAGGCTAATAGAGTTTTGTCAAGAGAATAAGCTGGTCATCACAAACACTCTTTTCCAACAACACAAGAGGCGACTCTATACATGGAAATCACCAGATGGGCAATATCGAAATCAGATTGATTATATTCTCTGCAGCCAAAGATGGAGAAGCTCTATACAGTCAGCAAAAACAAGACCTGGAGCTGACTGCGGTTCTGATCATCAGCTTCTCATAGCAAAATTCAAGCTTAGACTGAAGAGATTAGGAAAAACCACTGGGCCACTCAGGTATAATCTAAACCAAATCCCTTATGAATACACAGTGGAAGTAAAGAACAGATTTAAGGAACTAGATTTGGTGGACAGAGTGCCTGAAGAACTTTGGATAGAGGCTCGTAACATTGTCCAGGAGGCAGCAACAAAAACCATCCCAAAGAAAAGGAAATGCAAGAAAGCAAAGTGGCTGTCCAACGAGGCCTTAGAAATAGCAGAGAGGAGAAGGGAAGCAAAATGCAAGGGAGATAGGGAAAGTTACAGAAACTTGAATTCAGACTTCCAAAGAATAGCAAGGAGAGACAAGAGGGCCTTCTTAAATGAACAATGCAAAGAAATAGAGGAAGATAACAGAAAAGGAAAGACCAGAGATCTGTTCAGGAAAATTGGACATATTAGAGGAACATTTTACGCAAAGATGAACATGATAAAAGACAAAAATGGGAGGGACCTAACAGAAGCAGAAGACGTCAAGAAGAGGTGGCAAGAATACACGGAGGAATTATATCAGAAAGATGTGGATATCCCGGACAACCCAGACAATGTAGTTGCTGACCTTGAGCCAGACATCCTGGAGAGCGAAGTCAAGTGGGCCTTAGAAAGCCTGGCTAACAACAAGGCCAGTGGAGGTGATGGCATTCCAGTTGAACTATTTAAAATCTTGAAAGATGATGCTGTTAAGGTGCTACATTCAATATGCCAGCAAGTTTGGAAAACTCAACAGTGGCCAGAGGATTGGAAAAGATCAGTCTACATCCCAATCCCAAAGAAAGGCAGTGCCAAAGAATGCTCCAACTACCGTACAATTGCACTCATTTCGCACGCTAGCAAGGTTATGCTCAAAATCCTACAAGGTAGGCTTCAGCAGTATGTGGACCGAGAACTCCCAGAAGTACAAACTGGATTCCGAAGAGGCAGAGGAACTCGAGACCAAATTGCTAACTTGCGCTGGATTATGGAGAAAGCCAGAGAGTTCCAGAAAAATATCTACTTCTGCTTCATTGACTATGCGAAAGCCTTTGACTGTGTGGACCACAGCAAACTATGGCAAGTTCTTAAAGAAATGGGAGTGCCTGACCACTTTATCTGTCTCCTGAGAAACCTATATGTGGGACAGGAAGCAACAGTTAGAACTGGTCATGGAACAACTGAGTGGTTCAAAATTGGGAAAGGAGTACGGCAAGGCTGTATATTGTCCCCCAGCCTATTTAACTTATATGCAGAATACATCATGCGGAAGGCTGGACTGGAAGAAACCCAAGCCGGAATTAAGATTGCCGGAAGAAATATCAACAACCTCCGATATGCAGATGATACCACTCTGATGGCAGAAAGTGAGGAGGAATTAAAGAACCTTGTAATGAGAGTGAAAGAGGAGAGTGCAAAAAACGGTCTGAAACTCAACATCAAAAAAACTAAGATCATGGCCACTGGTCCCATCACCTCCTGGGAAATAGAAGGGGAAGATATGGAGGCAGTGTCAAATTTTATCTTCCTGGGCTCCATGATCACTGCAGATGGAGACAGCAGCCCTGAAATTAAAAGGCGCCTTCTTCTTGGGAGGAAAGCGATGACAAATCTTGACAGCATCTTGAAAAGCAGAGACATCACCTTGCCAACAAAAGTCCGAATAGTCAAAGCTATGGTTTTTCCTGTCGTGATGTATGGAAGTGAGAGCTGGACCATAAAGAAAGCAGACCGCCGAAGAATTGATGCCTTTGAATTGTGGTGCTGGAGGAGGCTCTTGAGAATCCCCTGGACTGCAAGGAGAACAAACCTATCAGTTCTAAAGGAAATCAACCCTGAGTGCTCACTGGAAGGACAGATCCTGAAGCTGAGGCTCCAGTACTTTGGCCATCTAATGAGAAGAAAAGACTCCCTGGAAAAGACCCTGATGTTGGGAAAGTGTGATGGCAAGAGGAGAAGGGGACGACCGAGGATGAGATGGCTGGACAGTGTCTGCGAAGCAACCAACATGAACCTGACACAACTCCGGGAGGCAGTAGAAGACAGGAGGGCCTGGCGTGCTCTGGTCCATGGGGTCACGAAGAGTCGGACACGACTAAACGACTAAACACACAGGCCACCCCAGCCAAATTTACCAGGTGGATGGGTCTGACGAACGCTTCACATAAACTGATCACTTATCCCAGAGCTGCCCTGGCCACACAAGTCACTGCGGATGCAGAATCATCACAAAACATTTCTTTGTAATTGCAGGCCGCAGAAAGGGGTCAGCAGCAATGCGAGGAAGCTGTCTTTTGAGGAAGTTCATCTGTCATTGCCAATCGTCTTATCACAAAACTGCAGTAATTTTTTTCTGGGGAGGCCAGTCAGAGTTGCAAAGTGGAATGCTGGTGTAATATAAATACACAGCACCTGCCACCACAATATGCTGTGTTTGTATGTACTATTTAGTAAAATAAGAAATGGATTTAGAATTCCAGGGAAAAGTGTCCCTCTTGTCTCCTCTCCCAGATACTCACGTACAATCCCTCCCCCGGTGCATAATTCAGAATCCGTCATTAACAATGATTTATTTTAATAACAGCAACAGATACACTGTCCTGGGCACACAAGTCACTAGTGATGCATAGGCATCACAAAACTCTATTTTTCTTTTTGGAAAAAAGCCCTTCGCTGTAATTGACTTGACCTGTTTTTTCTCTTCCTGTCGAGTTCTGTATAAGCAATGGCAATTCTAAGCCTTATTTTGCAAGAGCTCTGTAACATTTAGTATCTTAGCGTTTACTCATCCCATGTAGTACTAGCTTAGTATATTAATATTAGTTCACTCCATGAAGAAATTACATTAACTAGCAAATTACATAAACATAGGAACATCCTAGGTACACCCTAGGTACACCCATCGGGGAGAGTGATCTTACATTAAAAAATAAAAGTCCCTTTGCAAAGAAATCTAGGAACCAATAGGAATCCAGCAGCCAAACTGAGCTGAAAATAAGTAGGTTTGGTTCCACGAGCAGGCAAGATTATTTCAAATGAGCAAAATGTCTGTCATTTTAATAGTCACAAAAGACTAGAAACACCAGCAGGGTGTGTGTTTGTGTGTGGTTTTCTGATGTGTCATTATGTTCCTGTCAACAGGGATTTGCCCATCCATTTTCCTCAGTGGTAAATGCTACATGAAGTTCCTAATAGCACAATGCGCCACAGAAACCTCTAGTTGCAGTAGTGAACAATGTTCCATTAGGAGCAAAATCCAAGGAATAATAAGATTTTTCAAGGATTTTCTGATGAATACTAGGAACTATAGGGATAATGTGCAAGATTTTTATTCTTCCCCAATGTTGCTGAATGGTATCCTAGATAACCAATGCAGGACAGTGTCATCTCATCAAGGACAGCGCGGTGATCAATCAGGACAGGGCAAGTGCCCTAAGTACAGCAGCTGGCACATTCATGGAGTGGGGTGAGGGAGTTGCAACTCAGCAACATCTGGAAAGCCATAAATTACCCATATCTGCCCTAGATCCTCTAAGCATGTCATGCACATCCCATTGGGGAAATGTGACAGTGCGTGCTAGGAGAAACGTGAGACTGGGCCCATATAAGCTAAGAATGGAATGTGCTTGTTTAAAAATGTAATAGTGGTGTTATGTAAAGTTCCCAGAATGATTCCATTATTCAGCTTTCTTGCTATTTGACACTGCATGTTGGTGGGGGTGGGGGAAACAAGCAAGCAAACGAGCAATGACCGCCTGATAAGCATTAACAAATGTTGTAGCCAAGGTTTTTATACTAGATATGAGAGATTGTATAGTCCAGAGGATCAACCCAAACTGAAGTCTAGTTACAGCTCTTGCATGTTCTGTTCCTATCCATAGAATATTTCTTTTTAACATATAAAATCGAGCACTTTCTCATTTTTCAGTCAGTAGGAAAATGTCCTCCAATGTTCCACTCCTATTGTGTAACGCACTGAGATCGTAACATGAATCCTCTTCTAATTACGGATGGCTTCAGAATGTTACTACATTCATTCTCCTAGCTGTCCATGCTCTGGTGTTTATCCTTTGAGAGATTTCATTCCCGGATGAATCTTAAATTTCTCCTTGTTCACAACACAATTACTAGCTTTAAAAAAAAATCAAAATACTTGTAAACATTTTGACCAGGGGCGCTGTGAAGTAGTCATGCTTAGTTATTTCAGTGGCACATAATACCCTCCTGTGCTCACTACCATTCATACCGATCAAAAAACAGCCCTGACAATTACTTTGTGCTTGCATGAGAAGTGGTTAATTGATGAAAAAAGGAGTCAGCTTCTGGGATTTTCCCTTGCGTGATGTCACTTTGTAAATGCTAGTGTGCACAAGACCACCCTGTGGATCATCTGTTCTTAACTACTGCCATTTTTGTGGTCTACATCCATGCTGACCTTTGCTGTGCAAAGCTTGCCATTCTTTTTCCTGTTGGCAACGCAGGCATGATATTTTGCACCAATATCGGGCCATTTCCTGGCATTTTGAATTGTGGATGCAGAAGCACAATGTCCCACATTCAGAAACTGGAGAGATTGTGGGGTGTTTTTTTGGGGGGTGGGTGGGGGGTTGTTTGTTTTTTGAAGAATTGAATATTTTCATGCCTGAGGCGGAGCAGCAAATGATATCCTCCCTTCCTGAAGAGAAGGTGCACAATACACAAGATTGTTCTTGTTGTGTTTGCATTTGAGACAAACAGATACACAAATAACTCAAGCCATAGCACCCTCTTCCTTTTCTAAAATTAAAAACGCAATAGCAAGACTCCTGCTGTGATAAGATATAGCAGCAATTACCATATTTTATTTATTTATTTAACTTATATGCCACCCACTCTACCCAAAGGTCTCTGGGCGCCTTACAACAATTAAAATACAATAAAAATACAATAAAAAGATTAAAAAATTAAAATACAGTTAAAATAGATACTCTAAAAATTGCTATCAGGATAGTATTTCAATTTAAAGCCTTCTGGAACAGGAAGGTTTTGACCTGGTGCCGAAATGTCATCAGCGTCAGCGCCAGACAAATCTCAGTCGGGAGGGCATTCCATAGTCTGGGGGCAGATGCTGAAAAGACCCTTTGTCTACAAGCCGTCCCTCTTACCTCCTTGAGGTGAGCAAGGTGTACCAGTACAATAGTGACAACGGATTGAACCACTTGAGTGAATGCTGTCATTGTGCAAGGAGTGATCTTAGTAAAACGGTAACACTTGTACAAGGTGTAAAATTATTCTGCCGGGAAAACTTTTCAATCAGTAGACACTTAAGAGGATATTGACCAATACTACTGAGTTCTGCATCAAAAAAATTACTAATTGTGCCAGTGCTAGTCACCATCATTTATTGACCTTGTGTGCCAAGCTTCAGTTTATTAGTAGGTTTTGCATCATGCTCTGTCTTCGATTGTTCCTGTTCCTGAGGGTAGTGGGAAGAATAGTTGATTGCATAAAGTGTTTTCTCTCAGGTTATATGTTGGCATTAATGGGGGCCATCTTCAGTATCTCTCACCTTCTGTTCTACCACCTCACATACCTTCCCTAATAATGAAACTTTCCAGCTTTGACTCAGGGGAATATACGTACTTAATCAGGATGGAGTATGAGTCATTGACTAAAGCTAGGGAAGAGTCTGGTTCTAATCCTCTCTCTGCCATAACACTCACTGGATGACTCTGGGACAGGTATTATCTTTCGATTTAACTTACCTGTTGTAAGGTTAAAATGAGGAAGTGTGGGAGATAATCATATGTGTCGCTTTGAGTTCTTTGAGGAATGCCAGAATATAAAATTCTGGCCTCTCCTGACCAAAATAATAACACCTTTCAAAATATTGGTTCAATACAATGTGGTCAGAAGGGCAGTAGTTGCTTGTAATGTGGGAAATGTTCAGCTGCAGGTACATGTCATCTTCCATTTCTTATTTTCTGAATTTCTACAAAATGCCTAGGTTCATTTAATGTCTAGGTCACATCTTATTATTATAGTGCTAACATCATGTCTATAAACATCCTGATAGTCAATGTAAATGTAAATAGTTTTCTCAGCCTTAATAGAACAGTATTAGATACACTAGTTGGGTTAAATGAATGAATGAATGATAATATATTATGTTTTACTACCATAGTATTTCATTTCTTTCAATTTATTATATATAATGAATGTGCCAGTTTCACCTACGTGAAAAACTCATAACCTCCACCCTCACTTCAGTGCCCTTCTCTTCTCTCTAATCCCCATGCCTGTTTTCATACCTCTTTGTCTTTCTCACCATGATGCTTATTTGATTTGTACCACCTTAACGGATGAGTCCAACAAATGACTACAATTAGGTGGTAATAATAATAATAAAAAAAGATTACCACTGGGCTGAACTGAAGCTTTGGGAAAACATATTGATAGGAAAACCTACTGCTGAGCTGGCTGGACCTGAATTAACTGACACAACATAATTGGAGGAAAAGAGGCCACAACTTTATTGATCACAGCAACAGTTTTCCTGGCCAAGCATTGGGTTGGATCCACCTCATCGGGGAACCGAAATGCCCCCCCCCGATGCAATCCACCATCTCCTTGAGAGACCTCTGGGGTAGCAGTTCCCTTGGGAAGCCACGTAGATGTAAGCCACTCCGTGTCTACCCTGCCTCCTAGGGCAGGGGCAAATCTTTCCTCCCCAAGCTGGGGCAGATCCAGGCCCACCGCCCAGGTTCCCACGTGGGGATTTCTCTCCCACCCAGACATGCAGGTCGCTGCCTGCTGTCCAGCAACTGGTTGGATCCTTCCCAATGCCTGAAAATGCCTTCCAAGTTGTGACGACTGAACATGTAAAACTAGCAAACCCATCAAAGTAACAACCAAATCAGCGAGCACAGGAAATTAATTCAAATAACTAGGCTGGGAGGGCAGGGGGACTTATGTTCTGGCAAATAGGGGCTCCCTGCCTTGGCTTGCCCTTCTTTTTTAACTGTGCCAGCAGATCGGACTGGGAACCCCGCCCCTCAGATCCGCCAACAAGTAGCCCATACCCCTTGCCCTGAGTCAGCCAATGCCTGTGGATGGGTGTTGTCAGGCTGACGCAGGCCATCCCAGGCTCCTTTGCCATTCGCCATGTGGTGGCTGCCATCTTGTCTCATGGCCACCACCAGTGGGACCCAGCTGCCACTCCGGCTTCAACGTGGGACTGGGTAAGTCCATGTCCCGACCTTTTGGACCAACCCATTTCTTTATGTTAGGAAATCAGTAGCATCCATGCTAATATTTGTGATTCCAGCTCTTACCATTTTGGAGATTTTTCAAGACAAACCAACAAAAGCTAAAAGGATTTCTGGGATGGTCAATTTACAGAGCATATAACCAATGCAATTATTTAGATCAAGAAATCAATACTATCTGTGTAAATTTTAGGTTTCTGGCTCTTATTGCTTCAGAGATCTTTCAGGACAAACCAGCCTTTCAAAGAAACAAGAAAGAAAAGGAGCACTGAGGGAGGCTGATTTTGAGAAGCCACCAGCCCATTTATTGTAGTTGTTTAACCTGGCATGTCAGTAGTGTTTGTGCAAATTTTATGGCCAGTATCCTGTCATGTTTAACTACAATGGTGGAAGTAGCTATGATGGTGTAGAGAAGCCCAGCTCCTTGCCTGGTCACATGGTTGATGGCACCAGCAGCCTCTCAACCAAGCAGCTGTACTGAGCTTTTTACACCATGGCAGCCTCTTTCACATTTGCAGGGACATATATTTACAACTGAACAAGATCTTGACCTGTAGTTCCAGTTTGTAGTGTTTCATAGTTTGGGGAGGGGACACAAAGAACCCCAAGCAGATAAAACTAGGGCTCTGCAGGACAAAACCTTCAGGTTGGGAACTTGGCAGTATTTGTGCAAGATTTCATGTTTTTAGGTGTTCAACTTGTATTAAGAAAAGCAGGCATTCAAACAACCTTCCAGAGTTGCTTGCATGATAAAACTGTGATTAATAGCTCACATTTTGCAAAATCTGATCAAAATCTGATGCTTTCTATGGAAAAATATAGACTGCTGGCATGCAAGGCAGCTAAGAATTTGCCTATCCCATTCTTCAGAGGAAAGCACCTGGCGTAGACATTCATCCTCAAGACATGGTGATTCACTGTCATGTTACCATAACATAGAGATTTGTCCAACCTACAGCTTAAATAGGCTCATATTTTGGGCTTCCATTGTTCAGCCACCCATCTGTCCATGCCAAGGCCTCCTTGGTATTATGCAGCTTAGTTGATTCCTCCTAGGCCTTCTCCCATGCCTGCAGCTGGCCTGGACAAATTAATTTTTGCCTGAGGAGATTGGTTTCTTAGAACTAACAGCCTCTCCCATCCTTTCTTTATGGCAATTGCCTTAAGGCTGGATTAGGCCACTTGTTTATATGTAAACAGATGGCACGCTCCACCTGTATGAGTGTTTGTTTTCAGTTCAGCTCACAGATAACAAGGCTGTAAATTTTATGGTTAAATATTGCAAACATAGTACACCATGTTTTACAGAACAGCTAAGGCCCCAATTCCAATGATGTTTACACTGATTTGAAATTTATGCCACCATAATGGCTTTCAAATAATGTTACCTCCTTAGACTCCTGACATACAGGTGGCATAAAGGTCTACAATAATATTTTAACCACCCAATTCCATGTCACAAAATCCTTTTCCTCTAGTCCGCACAATATGCTTCTATCTCTTGTCCCATCTCTATTTCCAGACACAGAAAGGAGGGAAGGGTAGACATGGGCCTGAAAATAAGTCAAGGCCAGTCCCCAGCTGCAGTTCTTTCCTAACACTGAGGGAGGTAATGAAGCTAAATTGTAGATTGTGCTGAGGATATTTTTGGAAATATACTGTATATCTGTGTTCATGTTATCCAGTTCTTGAATAAAATCCAAGAATTTACCAGAAACAGTGTTAGAGCAGGACAACAGAGTCAGATTATTAGATTTCTTCCCAAAGCCCTTTTCTGGAACAAGGCAGGGTACACTTGTGCAGTTAAGGCCCCAGACACTAGAGACTACTCTTGACTTTAAGAGGGGAATTCATAACTAATGTGACCATCTGCATATCAAGGTGTCAGTTTTTCTCATGTCTGGGATTATGCAAATTAACTTGCTTTGTTTGGTGATTAGTCTTAATTAGTCTTCTGGATTTAGGCACAGGAGTCCTGTGAAGTCGGATTTCACAAAAATGCAAAGACTGAAATGGCTTTCTGTAACATTAGCACGCTTTTAGCTCTTGTCTGTTTTTAATGCAAGTTAAAGAGAAAGTAGATTTGTGCTTTTCTATCTGACATGCTCACAAATTGCCAATTCCACACTTCTTTCTACCCAAATGAAAAGGAACAACGCATTGCAAGAAGAAAGGACAATGGGAATTGGTGATACGGATAGCATTTACAGGTCCCAAATACAGTATATGTGAGTAATATCTGGTTCATAAGTATTTTAAGATTAACAATAAAAAGATAATCTCTTTTGTGTGTGTGTGTGTGCGTGTGTGTGTGTGTCTGTCTGTCTGTCTGTCTGTCTGAGAGAGAGAGAGAATGCATTGTGGTGTAGTCTTGAAAACACTGGAGACTCAATTTCAGGAATTTGGAGTGTGGTGATGGTGAGACAAGTTCATTTTCCAGGTCAACAACAAAGAGACTCACAGAGATAGTAGATTCCTTCACCAGCAATGTATTTACAAAATATGTACAGCAGAACTATGTACATCAGTCATCAGCATTAACAATACACTTATTAGTAAAATAAATGGACAGCACTTCTTGCAACAACTCTCCATACAAAGCTCCATATTCCACTATAGTATGCAACATTTATATAGTGTGAACAACTAATCACTAGTACATCAACTGATGTCTTCTCCTAGACATTACATCATGCCCAATGCACATTTCAAGGATTACATCAGCTACATGTGCTGACCTTGTGGCTGCACACCTGTTATAAAATGGATGCCTGATAGAACACTCTGGTTCGTGTACAAAGAGTAAATTCTACTTTATGGGCCACAATATCCTGACACTCAGATTCTTTGGCCAGTCATTATTCTAACCACTTTACAAAACTGTTGTGAAGATGGCATGTAGATGGAGCACTTGCGTTGACTAGAGGAAGAAAAGCAAATAGGATGAATTAATGTGTGTCACGGCAACTGTAAGGACAAATTGTTAGCCGTATAACCTTGATTTGCCATGCAACTTTGCAGCAAGGTCCAGTTAATCAAAAGCAACATCCATGTCTTTAATCCTCATAGCAAACTTCAATCAAGAAGAAATAAAGATTAGCTGAAAAATAGGCACATATTCAAGGAAATCCCTTCTGTTCTGATAACGAGTATCAAACTATAAATCCAGAAGACATAATGTTTATTCTCATTGTGGCAAGTAATTTAAACAGTCAGAGGCAAAATGGTTTTCTGTTGTTAATGTGTAAACTATTCCAAGTTCAGATCTGATACTTGTAAGACAGCAGAAATAAATACCTTCATGCTTGCCACCCAAACTGTGCAAGAAAGTTAATCTCCCGCTGCTCCTTTCCAATTCTCTGTTCTTTCTTATGGGTGTCTAACAGTTCAGCAAGCATCTCAATAACCCATGGCAGAGTTACCTCACAATTATATTACATCTCTGCCAGTCTCCTAATAAAAAGTGTGTCAGAGCTCTCCCACAAGTTATCATAACATTTTCCATTTAATGACCTTTCACCTTTGTGAAATATACTGATATCAAACCTATAATATGAAATTGCCATGAATACACAACTCAGGTGTTTATCATCCTATCTTTTCTTTCAGAGAAATATATTTACACAGGCAAAACTGCATGTTATCAAAGCTCCTATTCTCGGCACAGTAAAGCCTGTCAAGATGCTACATTTAAATTGTGTCACTGTCACATAATTTATATTTCAAGGTATAGAAAACAAGAGATATGTGTTCTTTATATACAGTACCTTGCAAGTATTTTCAGAAATTAAATACCCAGGTTTGGGGATTCATGTGGGGTGCCACACCACTGTGGATTCCCTTGAATAGGATGTAACTTCCACCCAATGAAGGTAGATTTGGCCTTCCAGATCTTAATCTCTATCATTAAAATGGTTTTTTGACAGGCAGCAGCCACTGGAATTGGCATGGACACTGAGTTCTCCATCTTGATTTGTACTGGAACACACACACACACACACACACACACACGGCATTTAAGGCCTTCTTCTGAGTGATGGTCATTGAGATCTATATGCCTTAGAACAGGCATAATCTCCCCTACAGTTTTAGCAGCTAGGGGACCTTGCTGGATGATGGGTCATTTTGGCCCATTCTTCCATGCTAAATTAACATTATGGGGGACACCCATTTTTGAGAATCGGGAAGAAACCTTTCATGTGGGATCCTTGGACTGGTAAGGTTGTATTTGCTCTGAATCAGCTGATTGGCCTGGATGATAATTCCCCCCCCCCAAAAAAAATTTGTTAGAATAAAGGTTAGACATGACTCGCCTGCCTTTGCAGGAAGGCAGTACTGTATCTTAAATTACAGCAAATGGTGGCTTCCAGGTTTGGCTCTGCTTCACTGTATGCTTCAGAGATTTCTCTAATTTTGGAAACACTGAATCAGAGAACAAAGAGGAGCCTACAGTATTTATTTATAAATATGATACACAGAATATTCAAAATAAACCAAATTGTGAATTAGGTATTTCTATTTTGCCTCATCAGTGGACAACAACTTTGGCTTCTATAAGTCTTTTTCTCCCTGTTCAGCAAAATTTTGCATTCCATGGATATTGTGCTCCAACAGTGGTCATTTGATAAATATAATTGGTCTTCTAATTTCTCCTAAGAATCTCTTAAATGCATAATCCAGTTAGTCTAATTGTGGTTCCCTACTGAGTCCAGGTTATTTCATCATTATAATCATCATCTTAGAACTGCAGAGCTAGAAGGGACCCTAAGGATCATGGAGTCCAGTCCCTGTCAAGGGGGCCCAGTGGGGAATCGAACTGCCAACCTCTGGCTTCACAACCAGACACCTAAACCACGGAACTATTCAGCAGTTCTTTACTTGTTGTGTTGTTAAAGAAATCTGAAGACTTTATAAACTTGCATGTGCATCTAAATTATCTGCCTGCAGTCTAGAAACTAACTTCTCGTCAGCTGAAATTGATTCCCTACACCTTTATATATATAATTATGGAAGGCAGACACTTACATAAATCTCTTAGCCATCACAAAGGTGTAGGGAATCAATTTCAGCTGATGAAAAGTTAGTTCCTTTTGATGTCGTTTTGGAATTTCTGAGAAAGAATTGGAAGCCATATTCTGGGAGTCACTGGCACTGATGTAATAGAGTTTATTTTTCAAATAAGTGCTTCTTTTTAATATATTCACGAAGGCTGTCACGGCTGGGATCTAATGGTTGTTCTGGGTTTTTCGGGCTCTTTGGCCATGTTCTGAAGGTTGTTCTTCCTGACATTTCACCAGTCTCTGTGGCCGGCATCTTCAGAGGACAGCAACCTGTACTCTGGTAAAAGTGATTCTTTTAGTTGTATCACAATAATCCAGTAGATCGATGTGGCAGAATAGCTATAAACATCATATACTTGTTAGAGATTGCTTTGTTAAATGAGACTCTATAATGTCTCATTGAATAGTCAGAGAACACTCCTCTCCTAAGATTTTGTGCTTTGTTTTCAAAGCACTGAAGTGTTTGAGCAATAAATGTGTTTCTATTTCATAATCTCTGAAGAAGCTGTTATTTTCGTCTATGCTCTGCTTGGAACAAAACTGTGTGAAAATTACAGTCAAGATATCTGTCATACAATATGTAACAGTAAGAAATCCCCACATTAAAGATTAATATATGAGTGGTAGTGAAGGAGTCTTGCTTATTGGTCCTGTCAGTTTTTAGTCCTTTGTTTAGTTAATTGTTTTCCTTTTCTCAAAGCATGTAAATTAAATCAAAACAAAACCGATAATTGCAGTCATTTTCTCAATCATTTATTCCTTAGTTGCTCTGCTACTTCTTTGAGTGTCACAAAAATGTTGCACAGAAATAGAGAGTTTCTAGTTCTGTTGCATAAAATATACTTTTAAGGGAATCCCAGTATCTGGCTAGGAGATTCAACATAGTCTGTTATTTGTTAGGCATCCTTCAGTCTCAAAAGACTATGGTAACGTGCTCTGTATGGAGGACTTGGAACAGTGTCTAGTGTGGCTGAGGAGGCCAATTCAAGAGTGGCAATCCCTTCCATACTGAAGACAAATCCAATCTGTCCCCTGTCCAGCTTCCTGGTTTTGCTGCTTTTGTGACTTCTTCTTTGCCTCGGCCTGCTGGACAAGGGTCTCTTCACAAGTATTTTTAAAACAAAAATCCTATTAAGCTTTTCAGTCCAGCACACTGATAGGTGAATGCCAAGCCCATTCCCTCTTGACTGGCACTTTCTCCACATGGCCAGTGTTGCATTTGTAGAGGAGAGATTCCTACTTTTATGTATGGTCTCCCCATAAACAAGAACCCCAATTGTCCTGGGCTCTTTCTTGTGCTGAGTCCCTTTCAGTGAACAAGAATCATTTCTTTTCACATTCTTCTCCAGATGGAGAATCCTGAATACAGAGACGGGGCTATGCACTCATCTCTTGACATGCTGGAGGAAACAAGATAGGTAATGACTGAAAAGGACTATGGAGATGCTGTATTCACTTTATCTGTTCTGTAAAGAGGGGCGTGGTGCTGCTGTGGGTTAAACCACAGAAGCCTCTGTGCTGCAAGATCAGAAGACCAGCAGTCGCAAGATCGAATCCATGCGATGGAGTGAGCTCCCATCGCTTGTCCCAGCTCCTGCCAACCTAGCAGTTTGAAAACATGTAAATGCGAGTAGATAAATAGGTACCATCTCGGTGGGAAGGTAATGGCGTTCTGTGTCTAGTCGTGCTGGCCACATAACCACGGAAACTGTCTATGGACAAACACTGGCTCTACAGCTTGGAAATGGGCATGAGCACTGCCCCCTGAGTTGGACACGACTGGACATTTGTCAAGGAAACCTTTACCTTTAAATATATGTAGGAAACACTCTACATCCCCCCTGTAAGCAGCAAAGATCCACAGTAAAATTCACCATAATTATAGAATATAATATTTTTGCCCAAATAATATAAATTTTCCCCAAATAAGGTTTATCATGGAGCAGGCTTTGACAGCCTATCACCTTCCAGACACTGGAGTGCAATCTCCAGTCAACATGGTAAGGCTGTGTGGGGCATCAAGTGTTCTGTATCATTATCTGGAGGGCATCAAGTAGGGGAAATCTATTTGTTTACTTACTGGGTTAATACCTTGCCTATGAAAGAACCTAAAGTGGTGAACTTTTTTTCAACATTTTATTCATATCTAAACATACCAACTTAGAAACATTAAAAATCTAACAAATAATTAACAAAAAACATTACAATTAAACATCCATCCTTCCCCTCTGGATCAGAGATTTCACCATTCGCTTCCAACTCTTCCAAGACAGACAGGCACTGAATGTTATTCAGTGCTTCTTCTGCTACTACATTCTCTCTGGAATATAGCTCAGAGTAGTGCTGCACCCAGTGTTCCATCTGCTGTGCTCAGTCCTGGATGATCACGCCTGTAGCAGACTTCAAGGGAGCAGATTTCTTCTGTATTGGACCTAAAGCCTGCTTGATACCGTCATACATTCCTTTGATGTTACCTGTGTCCACTGCTATTTGTATCTGAGAGCAATGCTGAAGCCAATAATCACTGGAACATCTCCTGACAGCCTGTTGGACTTGGCTACGAGCAAGTCGAAGAGCCTGCAAGTTGTACTCACTAGGACAGGCTTTATATGCTGCTAGAGCTCTCTTCTTATCCTTGATGGCTGGCATCAGCTCCTCCGAATGGGCTTTGAATCAGTCTGCCCTCTTTTTGGTCTTCTTGCCAAATGTGGACAAGGCGATGTTATAAACAGCATTCTTGAAATGGTCCCATCTTTCAGGTGTATTTGCATCAGCTGGGCCTGGAAGGGTTTCCTCAAGCGCTTGGGCAAATTGCTCCACTTTTCTTTGATTGCGAGTCTTGCTGATGTCAATACATGGTCTCCCTTCCTTTTTCATGTGATACAATCTCTTTGCTCACACTTTTACTCTACTACACACCAGGGAGTGATCAGTATCACAATCAGCACTCTGGTAACTACATGTGATTGTAATACTATGAAGGCTAGAACGTCTACTGAGGATCAAATCGAGCTGATGCCAATGCTTCAATCTTGGATGTCTCCAGGAAATTCTGTGTTGAAACTTCATATTAAAGAACATATTGCTGACACAAAGACCATAATCACAGCAAAACTCTAGCAAGTGTTGGCCATTTTCGTTCATCTTCCCAATTTCAAAACAGCCTAGAGACTAGTGGGCCAAGAATTGTGATCAGCACCAACTCTAGTGTTAAAGTTTCGGAGAATGAACAGTGATTCTCTCTCGGGGATTTTTTTTTTTTTTTTTTTTTTTTTTTGATAATAGCTGCCAGGTCATCGTAGAAATTGTCTTTGACTTCTGTTGTGTATGACAGTGTTGGTGCATATGCACTAATGAGGATGACGGGTCCTGCTGATGAGTGGAGCTGCAGAAGCAAGATTCTTTCACTCCCCACAGTCGGTGGAACAATGGATCTCAGCAGAGTATTTCTGACCACAAAGCCAACACCGTGTTCCCTGGTCTCATTTAATTAATGGTTTTCCCTGCCAGAAGAATGAGAAGTTTTTTTCTTTGACAGATCCCTTGTCTGGCAATCTTGTCTCTTGCAGGGCAACAATGTCCACCTGCAGTCTACTTAGTTCCATGTTGATGACAGCTGGAGTACCCTAGCTGCTGTAAATATATACAGTAGACTATATTTTATTTTCTTATCAGTAATTTCTCGCATTATATTCAATAATAACATTTCAGATTTAAAACTTAATTTTTGTTGAACAATATATTTTGCCATTTCCCAAGCCTGTATCCTTTTTTTCTTTTTTCTTTTTCACATAACCAACACATTATTTATTTATTTATTTATTTATTTATTTATTTATTTATTTATTTATTTATTTATTTATTTATTTATTTATTTATTTATTTATATACCTGCTTTTTTAGCCGCACCATTACCAGTGGTCTCTGAGTGGCGCACAGCAATATTAAAACTTTAAAAACATTAAAACCATTAAAAAATAGGCAATATTATAATAATATCCTATATTAAAAACAATCATTGAAACATTAATATTAATAAATCCTGCTGCTCATAAGGCCAGCTAAAGAATACTATTTAATTAAAATGCTGGCTAAACAGAAAGGTTTTTGCCTGGCACCGAAAATCCAAAAGTGTTGGAGCCAGGAGGATCTCTATAGGGAGACGCTCCAAAGTTGGAGGGCAACAGCTATGAAGGTCCTATTTCAACATGCCATCCCCCTCACCTCTTTCAGGGATGGCACCTTCAGAAGGGCCTCCTGGCCTGATCTTAGAGGATGGACAGGCTCATAAGGAAGAAGGTGATCCTTTAGGTAACCAGGTCCTAAGCCACTTAGGGCTTTATATGTCAAAGTAAGCACTTTGAATTCAGCCCGAGCAGCAAGCAGCAGCCAGTGTAAATTTTTCAGAACCAGCGTTATATGAGTCCGTGCAGTGGCACCACTTACCAGCTGCACAGCCCGGTTCTGTACCAGTTGCAGTCGCCGGACTGTCTTCGAAGCCTGCCCCATGTATAGCGCATTGCAGTAGTCCAGTCTGGTTGTTACCAGTGCATGTGTGACTGTTGCCAGGCTCCGCTCATCCAGGTAAGGACGAAGTTGATATATTTTCTGCAGCTGTAAGAAGGCACCCCTGGAAACCGAGTCTACCTGGGCTTCCAAGGTCAGACCCGGGTCAAGGAGCACCCCCAAGCTGCAGACTCTGTCCTTTAGGGGGAGGGTAACCCCCCTTCTGACATTTTTGCCAGTCTTACAGGTGTATAGTGCCATCTTTGAAACATTTTAAGGATATTTTCTCTAAGATTCACTAGCTTAATCATTTTATGATTCTCTTTCCACATTTTTGTCCATTCATCAATATCAATGTTGTACCCAAAATTATATGCCCATTTAACCATCGCCTCCTTCACCCTCTCATCCTCAAAAATTGTATTCTAATAAGTATGTATACATTTTTTAAATTATTTTCTCATTAGTGTAAATCCATAATTCATCAACCTGGACTTTCCCCTCAAAAAAGCCAATAATTTTGTCCTTTTTGTATCTTGATTTTAATTTCACCATTGACCACCAATCTGTAGTAAGGCCCAATTTCTCTAGATCTTGTTTATCTTTCATATTCTGTTCTTTAGTTAATAAGTCTTTATACGTGAGTAACACTCCCTTCTGATTCAATACTTTCAATGTAAATGCTTCTATTGGTGACACACATATTGGAATTCTCTTGTAGGTTTGCATTTGAAATTTTTGCCATACTAAATGGAGCGCATTCCTCAGAATATGTTCTGCAAAATGTGATTGTTCTTTGCATTTCCCATACCACACATATGCATGCCAGCTCATTTTTAAATCATGACCCTCCAATTTCAATAATCTTTTATTTTCTAACATTATCCATTCTTTTATCCAGACCATGGTGCATGCTTTATAATATAATAGCCAATTCGATAATCCTGAACCACCTCTTTCTTTTAGACTTGAAGTGACTTGTTTAAACAATCCATAAGAAGTACAAATAAAAAACAAAAATATAACATTTTAAACAAATTTAAACAGAATATATTACTAAATTTGATTTATTAATGTTTATTTATTAATAGTAATTACTGTGGTACTAAAACACAATTGAATTCAATGCAGCTAAACCCAAACAGTAAAACAGACTGAATTCTCTTAAGGTTTTTTTAAAAAAATTATTTATCTCTTAGCAGAAGGACAATGGGGAGGGAGCCAGCTCAACTTCCTTTAGGAATTGCACGGCCTGGAGGCAGCTCCCAAGAAAGCCCTCTGTTATATCTCCCACCAAGCATGCCTTTGAGGGTGATGGCACAGATAGCAGCACTTTCTCTGTGGATCTCAAAACCTGCACAAAATCAGTCTTTCATCTCCCCTAGACACAAGCCGTACAAGCCTTTGTAAGTGATAACTGGAGCTTTGAATTCTGTACAGTTTTGTAGTAAATAAAGCAGTACCAAGGGGAACACTTGATCTCTGCAACTAAACCCCTCCACACACACAATTTTGAACCAGCTGAGATTTCTGAGCACTTTTCCAAAGCAGCCCTGCAAAGTCCTATATCATACAATAAGTAATCCAGACGGGTTGTACAAGACATGCCTCACAGTGGCCAGATCACTTGGAGTGGAGTCAGATGTTGCACTAGGTTTTAACTGTGCTGGTACACTCCTGCCTATTGCCACCATCACTTGGGTATCCAGGTTCAGGTTTAGATTCTGGAGTATGCAAATGGCAAACCTGAGTTTTCAGGAAAGTATAAATCCACTCAGTACAGGTTGAATCCAACTTTCATATTCGGGGGACAAATTGCCTAAAACGGCAAAACCAGCATGGCCTCTGGCCACTGCTGGTTGGGAGATACAGAGTGTCAGAGAAAAAATGCAAATACAAATGCAGAGTTTCCAGCTCTGAATGAATCATTATTCTGTAGATCATCAGGAGCACCTCTGTCTTGTCTAGATTAAGCATCCAGATTAAGTTCATTTTCATGCAGCCCATTATTGACCACAGATACTAGTTTAGAATTAACATATCTTCTTTGGATTTAGACGAGCAGAAGTAAGAGAGTAAATCCCACTCTGAACCTTACCCCCTCTCTCCCTCCACCACTCTTTTGAGCTTTGGAGAAAAGAAAACAGCCTTATCTATTTCTGAAAAACATATTTCCAAACCAACTTCATCAACCACTGTTCTTGCTTTCCCTCATCCCCTCCCTCATAATCTCATCTCCTTGCCCTGTCTCTTTTTAATTAACTTGTGCCTAAGTGGATCTCCACAATAGGCTCAGGGAGTCAAAAATGAATCTACAGCTGCCAGCTGTAGTTTTATGAAAGAGGGAAAGCACCCCAGGAGAGAAAGAGGATGCAAGGGAAAATGGAAGGGCATCCAAAACAAGCAGAATGATTGAAAGATAGCAGGAATCCTCTGCAAGTAATTTGTTCTGACAAGAGAGTGTCTGTCCCTCCCCTGCCAACTTATTGAGGGGGGAAATGGAGAGTTGTGTTTTTTTTTTTTAAGGTTGTGGGAGAGAAACAGTGCAGCGGAGAGAGAAAAGGAGTGGTTCCACCTAATTTTTACCTCAACTACCACTTACTTAAGCCTTGACCCCCAAAATATGATGCTTCCGCAATATGAGGAATATGACTTGTGATGGGAAAAGAAATTCTCCAACTCTCGTTCCAGATTCCAGACTTGACAGCAAACTGAACTTCGCAAAGCCAAGACGTATATGCTTCCACAGTCATATTCTACCATGTACTGGAGGAGGAGCAGGACCATGGAAGTATATTCAAAACTCCCATATGGTGAGGCTAACTGGGTTTTCAAGGTATGTCAAATGTGCAAGGAGTGAACATTAACACCCCAGTCCCCACTGAGTTTCCATGCATTAGCAGGGATTTGAACCAAGGTCTCCTGGATCTTTGTCCAGGACTCTTATCTACTATACTGCACTGGCTATGCTTTTAGTAGGTAGCATCTGTAATATTTATTACTTCCAAACCAAGACTCAGACTTCATAAAACGCACTGTTCTTTGTAAAAGTCCATACAGTCTAGTGTGTGTGTGTGTGTGTGTGTGTGTGTGTGTGTGTGTGTGTGTGTGTGTGTGTGTGTGTGTGTGTGTTTGTTTGTTTGTTTGTTTGTTTGTTTGTTTGTTTGTTTGTTTGTTTGTTTGTTTCCCATCTGGCTACCACAGCCACTCTGGGTGGTTCATAACAAAAATAAGAACAATAATTAACAACATTAATTTAACATAAAATGCAGATCAAAATAATATCAAAAACAAATTGAAATAAACATTTTAACATTTTAAAAATTACAAACTTAAAAATACAACGTAATAACAGTTACCTTCAGTAAAAACAATGAAGGTGGCAGGATCACTAGCGTAGGTGTTAGTAAGCACTCTGCATCCTGTTGATGGAATATCCTGGAAGTCTAGTACTACCTAGGAGTCTTGTACTTCCTTACGGTTAAAAATATTTCATTTCATGATATTAAATTCATTCATTGAAGATATCTAGAGGACTGCTCACTGATTTACAATGGATTCTGAGAAATTACTTGCCAATGTTAAAAGCACGGATACACACACAGATATATGTATAGTGTGAAATTTATTTTGATGAACACATACTGTACAACAGACTTTGGTTTTCCTTCCTTCCGTCCTTCTGTCCTTCCTTCCTTCCTTCCAATTCTGGTGGTTCCATTGGAAGAGCAAAGGCTGGGGCACTGCTTGTGGGAGAAAGGTCCAATGCTTTTTCATTACTTCCTGTTGTTCAAACAGAAACATGCATAATGACGGGACTCTAAACAGGACAAATGGCTCTAGTGTATGGCTACTGCAGTAAATGCCGACAACATGTGCTCAGTCATGAAACTAATGGAGAGAGGCTTGAGCTGATTGTTGCCTATCGGAAGGGTGGCCATCCCATGATCTGTAGATGTTGTTGGATTGTAGCTTCCATCATCCCAGGCCAGCATAGCCAATGATGAGGGCTGGTAAAAGTTGCAGTCCAATATCATGGTCTGGAGGACTACACATGTTCCACCCCTTATCAGCTGGAGTAACCCTGTCCTCCCCAGTGCTGTACCCTGCAGGTCTCATAATCACTCAGTACTGGCTGGGACTGAAGGGAGTTGAAGTACTGAACATCTGAAGGACAACATATTTGGTGAAGATTTAGTTTGCCAAGATCAGGAATTGTTGAGCGGATTAAACAGGAGAATATCACAGGTGCCACTCTGAGGCCCCTGAAGAAAATGGAGGAAACAAGGATATTAAATGAAAACAACTAGCATTCTTTAGTGATCATGGTAAAATGTAATCTCCAGATTCAGAGATATTGATACCACTACTGCTGAGAAGCAAGAGCAGGAAAAGGCTATTACCTTCATATTCTGTTTATGGACTTCTGTGAAGCATTTGTGGGAAACAACCTTTAGTTTAGTCTTAGCCAGCAGCAGATTTCCCCCACCCCCTTCATGCTTTTGGCTGGATGATGTTATTATTGTGTTGGGGAATCAACTATTCAGTTGGTGGTATAAAAAGTGGGCACTGTGCTCAACTCCATCCTTTTTTTTGTGCCTCCAAAGTTCCTGTGGCATAACTGTGGTCATTTGACTTTCTATTGCACAGTGAAAGAAGGAGATCTGAATTCTCAAAATGGGCTGCATGTCAACTTGTGAACATCATTCTTTGCTTCCACCACACACTGGTGCTTGTAGGTTTTCAGAAGTTAGCTACATGACACAAACTCAAGCCAAAATTTTTTTGTAGGATGCTTATAGTTCAGTGTGGTTTAGATCAGAGGTCCCCAACCCCTGGTCCGCAGTCCGGTGCCGGTCCGTGGCCTGAGCCGCAGAGAGAGACCTCCCCCTCATGGCCACGGAGAGAGAACTCCCCCACACACGCACTCCCTCAGACACAGCCTATTTGCACCTGCGTGCGAGCACCCACGCGCCTGCACAAACACTACACTGCCCTTCATGCATGCGCACAAGTGCACACATGCATTCGTGCATGCACACAAGTGCAGGGGGGTGCTCCGCCTTCCCCAGCCAGGGACCACTGGTTTGGATAAATGGCTGCAGAGCCAGAGGTTGGGAGTTTGATTTTCCACTGTGCCTCCTTGACAAGGGCTGGACTCGGTAATCCATAGGGCCCCTTCCAGCTCTGCAGTTCTAAGATGATTTGAATTGGCCATCGCTGTTACTGGTGATTAGTTGGTCATATACTATTTTTTCAATGGGAAATATTTAGCAATGTGCACCACTCTGTGATTTGTACAAACAAGAACAGCTTCTATAGATGGAATGTTACTGAAGATAAGTATCAGATGTATCATATAGTATTGTATATAATTTGTGAGTCTTCCTATGAATGTTCTAAAGCATGGCTTTAGAAATGCAAAACAGATGGTGTAATCCTAAAGCACATTTCTTTTATGCAAAAAGCTAAGCACACTGACCAAATCATGAAGATGAGCATACCAGCACAGAACTGAGCAGGTCTCAGCATGATGCGGCTCATGGGGTACTCCCTTGGCATTCCTGGCATTCCTGCCAGAAATGTAAAGCATTGCAAGAACACATGCCCATGTTTGCTCCCTTCCCTCACTCCCTGTTAAGAGGCAAATAAAGGAAATTAAACCTAGTTTGCATGATGCTTTGCATATACAAAGCTTGGAATGTTACAGCGAAATGATAAGTTGCTTTAAGTTCAAAGAAATATGGTCAGACACCCTTGTTGGTATGTAAGGTATTGCACAGCAAAGTTATGAAGGATTTCTAGAGAGGTCTTACATCTGCTACGGCTTTTGAATGCACGTAGGTATCTTCCCAAGTCCCCAAACTCTTTAAAGACACTGAGAGATTTTTCTGTGGTCCATAACAATCATTTTTATTTTGTACAGAGCTTGCACACTGTTATGGACTGCCAGAAAGAGTCCATACTGGCTGGAGCATATAAGGAGTTGTAGCCCAAGATGAGATTCCTGATGAATGCTGGCAGAGCAGAATGCTCCACTGAAACAGTTCCATGCTATCTCCCAGATATACCATTCTGCAAGAAGCAAAATGAGTAAGGCTTTCACTTGTACAAGGAAGAGCTGAGTATGAAGTTGCACAAGCACCTCCTTGTACATGCAACCCAAATCTCTTGCACTGAGTCCATTGCAGAAATGTTTTGAAGTGAACAGGATCCTGTCCACCTTCCTCCCAAACAATCACTCCATGTTCTGGGCATAAAATGTTTTTGCTTTTTGTAGCATCTTATCTTCATTGACTGAAATCCAATTGCTTAGCATAGTAAGTCACACTAGAGTAAACCCACCAAACCAGTGGATCAACTCCTTCCTAGTTCCATTGACTTAAATGGGCCTACTCCAGTTGCAACTTAATACACTAAAGTAAATTGCAACTAAAGCTGGCATCTTTGATTCTTTGAACTTAGGGAGGAGTTGACTAAAATCCCCTCTGATTCAGGGGGCTTACTCTAGTTTCCCATGCCAAGCAACACGCTTTCACCCATTGTTAAGTACAGTTCTGCTTGTGCATCAATGAAGAATGGGCTCATTCAGAGAGCAAAGAAAATGGCAGCCACAAAGTCTGCAAGGCAAAGAATATATGACTTTATAAATACTGCATTTCCTGGCCTCAGTCCAGCATTCTGCTTCCCATGGTGGTCAAAGAGATGGAAGAGAGCAATAATTAGAAACAGAGAAGCATAACAAAAAAAAAAAAAAAAAAAGGAAATAGCTCTTTTCTCCTGTCACTCCACAATTAGTGGTACTGAGTACTGTATTACTTTCAAACCGACTAAGCCATCAAGGCTAATGTTCACTGCTAGATTTATCCTGAATGTTTTGTTTTTTAATACTCATTGCACATCATCAAAGCAAGTCTCACACCATTTGGTTTATGGACAAGTTCCAAAGTTCATTTATGTATCGGGAGGCTGGAGTACTTCCATTGGTTTGCATAGAACCACCTATCAATGTGGATGATATTGTCGAACATACATCACTTGATTTAACTACATATAGACACTAATTTCTCTAATTTATTTGATTTAACTAAATAAATCACAATTGCCTCTGCTAGATGGGGTGAAAGGGAGTTGTAGTTTCAGTGATATCTAGAGAGCCATAAGTTGCCCACCCCTGGCTAGATGGACAAATCCTGGTTCAAAATAGCTTCTTGGGAATTTCATATAATGAGAGTGGGCAGCCTTAAACTAATATTTCTACATAGCTTCTGCTTCTCCTCTCAGAGCAAACTGTATATACCGGCCACACACACTCTGCACCAGTAATCAGTGTTTTGTTGGCTGGCTATGGGCTATATCCTGGATAGGTGAGTGGTTTAGGTAACTAAGGGGCTGTGGAGCTAGAGGCTGGGATTTCGATTCCCCACTGTGCTTCCTTGGCAGTAGCTGGACTTGATGATCCATAGGGTCCCTTCCAGCTCTGCAGTTCTAAGATGAGGAGGAAGAAACCCCCTGCTGTGATATCACAGGTAAATACCAGGGGTGAAGTGTGGAGTAGTTTTTTTGGTGATAGGTAGCAAGCTGCTTTTACTCCAGAAAAATCAGAGCCAAAGTCTCTAAGCTGAATCAGACTGGTGATGGTGAAAAGTATATTGTCCAAAGCAGTCTTTCAGATCATGGAAGTAGTCTGAACCCAAGGTCAACAAATTATTAGCATTGCTTCCTTCCAGGGTATATGCATTCATCCTTTATGATTGCTTAGGGTGAATCTCCTTTTCAAATTTTGAACCAATCAGTTGTTCCATATCCAGTTCTGTTGCTTCCTGTCTTGTGTATTCATAAGGGATTTGGTTTAGACTATACCTGACTAGCCCAGTGGTTTTTCCTACTTTCTTCAGTCTAAGCTTCAATTTTGCTATAAGAAGCTGATGATCAGAGCTACAATCAGCTCCATGTCTTGTTTTTGCTGACTGTATAGAGCTTCTCCATCTTTGAATGCAGAGAATATAATCAATCTGATTTCAGTATTGCCCATCTGATGATGTCCATGTGTATAGTCAATTCTTGTGTTGTTGGAAAAGAGTGTTTGTGATGATCAGTTTTTCTCTTGACAAAACTCTATTAGCCTTTGCCCTGCTTCGTTTTGAACTCCAAGGCCAAACTTCCCTGTTGTTCCTTTTATCCCTTGACTCCCTACTTTAGCAATCCAATTCCCTATAATGAGAAGAACATCTTTCTTTGGTATCAGTTCTAGAAAATCTTCATAGAATTGGTCAATTCAGCCTTTTCAGCATCAGTGGTTGGTGCATAAACTTGGATTACTGTGATGTTGAAAGGCCTGCCTTGGATTCGTATTGAAATAATTCTATTCTTTTTGAGATTGTATCTCAGTACAGCTTTTCCCACTCTTTTGTTGACTATGAGGGCTACTCCATTTCTTCTATGGGATTCTTGCCGAAAATAGTAGATATGATAATTGTCTGAATTGAATTCGCCCATACCTGTCCATTTTAGTTCACTGACGCCCCGGATGTCAATGTTTATTCTTGCCATCTCCTGTTTGACCACATCCAGCTTCCCAACGTTCATAGATCTTACATTCCAGGTTCCTATTCTTTGCAGCATCAGACTTTCCTTTTACTTCCAGGGACGTTCGCAGCTCAGCGTCCTTTCGGCTTTGGCCCAACCACTTCATTAGCTCTGGAGCTACTTGTCCTTGTCTTCCGCTCTTCCTCAGTAGCATGTTGGTCGCCTTCTGACCTGAGGGGCTCATCTTCCAGTGTCATATCTTTTACCCTTTTGTTTCTGGTCATGGAGTTTTCTTGGCAAATATACTGGGGTGGCATTGCCATTTCCCACTCCAGGTGGATTGCGTTTAGTCGGAACTCTCTACTATGACCTGTCCGTCTTAGACGTCCCTGCATGGCATAGCCCATAGTTTCTCTTAGGTACTCAAGCCCCTTTGCCATGACAAGGCAGCAATCCGTGAAGGGGAGTCATGTACTGGCACCGATTAAATGGGAGGGGGAAAAAGGAAAGAAAGAAAGAAAAGAAAAGAAAAGAAATGGCCTTTGGTTTATCAGGGTATATATAAATCTGCTGAGTGGAGGCAGTCAGAAGAATGCCATTAAGCGCAAAGGTGCCCAAGGCTTGAGGAAGTAAATTATATTTATAGCATAGAACTATGCTAGATTAAGCCACAGATGAGTCACTACATAAAGGGTGAAACTACGGGACTCACTCATAAATGGCAGACAGGGAAATGGAGAGCATACACGAGCATTGAACCTACCTGGGTTAGGCACACACCTGACTGGCTTCTTGCTTGGCGGGTGCTGGGGAGGGCTTTTCTCTCAGACAAAGTCTATATTCTGATGTGAAGGGCAAATGTAAGAGGTTGAGGAAAGCCCATTATCAAGCATCCATTATCCATTTCCCAGCACAATGGCTTATGTTTGCTTCTATAAGCAGGAAAGAACACTGGGCCTTTTATGCACTACCTTCCCCATGTAAATTAATAAGTATTCTAGTAAATGTTAAATTCTTCAAGCTATCATAATGGGGGCTGGACAAATGTAAGAGGTAGCCATACACAATTTAGACCATAATATTGTACTTACTCCCCCAGATTGGCAAGTTCAAGGTTTGTTTAGAAGCATAAAACAGGCTAAGGAGGCAAAAAACAAACAAACCCACATACACAAAGTTCCCAAACTGTATTATACTTTTAGACCACTGAAGCTCTTTCTTACTATAAGGCTGTAAGATTCGGCTAGTGTTGGCCTTATATGCCCACTCTTGATCTCAATGGTTCTCCAGCAGGAGTATTTCCAGAGATGGGAAATTTAGCAGAAAGGGGTTAATACATAAGTTCTTTTGTGAATTCAGTATCTTTATTGGAAAGAACTCATTAACAGCTAATTAAGCCTACTTTCTCCGGTTCTGCATCTTGCTGGTACAGATGCTCTAGGGCAGTGCTTCCCAACCTGGAGTCTTCAGATGTTCTTAGACTGTAACTCCCAGAAATCCTGGCCAGCCCAGCTAGCGGTGAAGGCTTCTGGGAAGTTTAGTCAAAGAACATCTGGGACCCACAATTGGGAACAATTGGACCCTTCCATATGTAAAGCATTTCCTCTACCACTGAATTACATTATTTCTTGCTGACTGCTTAGTGAAAGCTGATTTACTGCCTCCAAGTTAGTGAATTGTTCACATAAAGGAAGCTTTTGTGTCTTTCTTTTGAATACTGCAGGGAGAAGTATAGATATTACTTTCATTCCAGCACAATCATGTCATGTCTGATGTGGCACTTGTTAACCTTCTCCCCGGAGATTTGCTATTAAAGATATAGGAAACACACACACCCTTTGAGCCAGGTGTATGATCTTACACTCACTGTTACCAATCTAAAACAGTGGTTCTCAAACTGGGGTCTCAAAATGTTCTTGGACTGCAACTCCCTTGGCCAGCACAGCAAGTGGTTAAGGCTTCTGGAAACTGTAGTCCAAGAATGTACAATATGTGGACCCCACTTTGAGAACCACTGATTTAATATGCCATTCCCTTTAATTCCTCAGCACTGCATACACCTGTTTTATCCTTAGTAATGTATATCTTTATATGTTAAACTTATTCCCTGTGTGCAGGATTACACTTTGCTCAGTGACCTTTAATTTGGTGAAGGTCCAAATCTGAAGGCTGACTAGACATGTGGGAGGATAATGAGGTGTATTTTTCTGGTTTCATTCACTGCGGAGCAGAAGGAATCTTTGTTCCTGCTTGCACTGTATACATAAGTCTAAACATAGCTCAGCAAGTTGGAGTAGAGGCATCAGGAGTTTGATTCCCCACTCTGCCTCTGAGGAGAACAACCAGCCCATGCCTTGGGCAAGGTGCACAGTCTGAGAGCAACACCAGTAGAATGGACTGGTAAACTATTTTTGAGTAATGGTATACCTAGGAAACCCTGGCAAAAGTCACTGTAAGTCAGAAAATACTTGATAGTGTAATAGTACTGTTGTTAATGTAAACATTCACTTAGGTGTACCAGAGTTAGATATCAGCTGAATATTCAAAAGATAACTCTGCAGGATACCTAAGTCAAATGAAATTTGTTCAGCTCCCAAACATCTGCTAGCACAGGAATTATTAGTCCTAGAGCATCAAAGTATTTCATGAGAGTTTACACGAGGGTGCATCCTGCTAGATTCTTGCACCTCCCTGAGTGGCTAGAAGAACGTATGTTGATTTGTTCTTTGCCCATAATGAAAGGAAATATATTTTTCCACTACCAACCCGCTTTGACAAAACAATTCCTTCTGCAATATCTTATTTACTTGCTCATCTAAGGAAGAAACATGAAAGGACAAGCAGACGTTCAGTGCTTGGTGCCTGTACCAACAACTGTATGAGGAAATAGGATGGTAAGGAAGGATGATCATGATATGCAAGCCATTTCACCCTCTGGGTCAGCAGCAAAGCAGTTCTGAATAAGCAGCAAAACTCTTTAAACTTTTTGGGGCTGGGCTCGGCCAAATCTTGGTTCATACTTCACAAAGGACTGGTATGTTTGCTATGAAGCCCTTGAGCAAATAGCTCATTTTTGTAAACTTGCGAGATTTGGGGAGAGAGAGAGAGATTTGGCAAGTAGATGGAAACTTTGATTTGGGCTGGAAGACATGAGCTAAAATTCTATTTCCACTAAAGACTACTTCTGTGGCATTCATCAAATCACACCTTTCTTCAATTTATGCTATATCTTTAAAGTGGAAATTACAGTGACCCACTTTACAGGAATAAAGATGTAAAGACATAAAAATATTTGATATCTCCCAGCTTATCTGCTGCCCAGGTGATAGCCAGGCCACTGAAGGTGTAAGTCACAAGGTACGAAAATTCTAGTGAGAACTCTTAGTTATACCTCATATGCCACAGTGAAGGGAGATGGAAATTATTTTTGTCTCTACCATTGCATCTTTAAACTGCAATCTGACAGAGATGTCTTGTTTGTTGAAGATCTCTTTGAATGTTGGGCTTGGAAAGGTCAGGAATGTAACTGCTGTGAAAACTTTGTTTGGCACTGTCTTAAAGGACAAAATGGTTCATATTTGCTAGAACTTAATACTAGTCATGGCAATACTGAGAAGCTTCCAAACTGCAGAGTTCTATCTAATGGCAAAGGAACAAGCAAGCAGCTTGCGAGTTCTTCTAGAAATATAATTATGATGAAGATAGAGAAGTAAGTTGTGTGATAACAGGAAATGAAAATCCTCTCAGAATCAGAGCTGGAGTCATATAATATTTCCAGAGCTAATGTAACCTGAGAAAAGCTAAAGGTGAAACTCCCTGTGATAGATGGCAAAGAACTTAGCTATAAGTTGCTGTTTCAATTTCTGTTGATACCTAACCTATAGCTTATGACAACACATTCTCCCGCCATCTCCTCCGTTTTATGGCTGGCTCTAAACCTGTTCTACCATTTTGTGTGCCAAGTGGACCTCAGTCGGAACTCAGTGCAGCTCTACAGGACCTCATTATTTCCCCCCTCCATCTTCCTTATGCTTCTCACTGGCCTCAATAGCCATAGGTGTGTGTGTCTGTGTGTCTGTGTGTGTCTGTGTCTGTGTCTGTCTGTCTGTGTCTCTATCAATGGGCATGAGGGGAATAGTGGTAAATGGGTGCATAATCTAGGTAAAACTCAGGTATTCAGATAATATTGGCAATTCAGACCCAGGGGGAAAAGCAACACTATTTCCCAGTAGCCGGACAAGTAGTAAAAAGCCCCCAGCAGTTGCAGCTTCTGCTACCATCCTGACCATGGTCCCTATTCTGTGCTGCCTTTTCTATGGTACAAAAATGGAGCTTTTCCAGGCCTTAAGCTGTGAAAAGCTTGCTTTCTGCCTAGAGGGGATGCCATCTTTTAGAAATGGGTGCCGAAGGAATCCAGGCTTTTTTCACACAGAAAGAAAAAAACCAAACTCTCTTCCTCCAGCATCACTTGGCCTGAGATTTTTCTCTCCACCTGGGGACCAAGAGAAGCACAGCAATTTACTGAGGCTCCACCCAAAGCTGTGAGACCTGGCAGCCTTGTGCTTCCTGAGGTCCAGGGAAGTTTATATACACAGAGGTTTGTGTACATTGGCCTTCTTTCCTCTGATGTCCTCAGTTAACACATGAATAACCAAGGTGGGGCTAGAGGCACCCTGAGGCTTGGAGAACAGCTAGCCTGGCTTCTTCCTTGCTTTGCGACTAGTATAATTTCGATAGTGTGGCAAGATCAGTTCCTGCACTCAGAGAGCAAAGGGTGCACCTCCTCAGTGCTACACTTTCTCCCTTTGCACAAAGTATTTGAGATACTGTTAGGCCCTGCAGTTCTAAGACAACAACGATATGATTAAATAAGAGACTTCTTAGCTGATATGCCCCCCCATCTCTTTTTTCAGGTTAATAACACCAAGTCAGGATGCATTGTTCAAGGACACACACCCCCAAAACCCCATAGAGCATAATGGCAGCACAGAAGGGGTTTGTGGGAGTGAGGCAGATGCCACATTCTGCCCCACAATTGCCTGAAATAGAGTTTTGCTGAAGTAAGATAGAAGAATTGTGAGCAGAGAGTTCTCATGTCTGAAACACTGAAGTGTGAGGGGAAAGATGGGGCCACCTTCTTCTGTTGTAGGACACATTCAGTTATTTCTGGATCTTTCCATGTTGGAGTCACAAGAATTTTAAGACACCATTGCACCTCAGGGTCCATGCTGCTGCCTGACTGAGTCCTGATTTTATTTTATTTTATTTTTTAAAAAGGGTCAGGAAGCTTCTCACAATGCCAAAGGCAACTTAGAAAATAATATAATTTAAAAATAACAGTGGTAGACCTACTCATTCCTCTAATGATGTATAGAGAGAGAGGATGTGCTATTGCACTTTATTTAACTTATATGCTGCCCACACTACCCAAAGGTCTGGAAAAAGCACTGGGTATGTTACAGCCAAATTCCATTAGTATCAATAAAAGAATTAGACACAATTCCACTGGAAATTAATGGAAAGGTTCCCACCTAGGCACTTTCTTTTTTTAACAGTGAGGTCGTTTGTTATTCTTTTTGAACACAAAAAGGCCTTTTCCTATCGGGGATGGGTTGCAGTCACTATGTAGCACAGCCACTTGTGTCCCACTTCAGTCTTTTGAGATCAAAGTGTCTGATTTACAAAGACTGAAATAAAAGATTAGGCATAGGAACATTCTGGTGTCCCACCCGTTGAAAGACAATGCTGTGTTGCTGTTTTTAATATAGCAGAAAAGAACAAGATAGACCACCTGTGAAATTGTTTTTCCTTCTTATTTGACACTCATTGGGAACATCCAATACAATACTCAAATGGGCACACACGTATTTGCATACAAATATTTTATTAAAAATACTCCCCTGCATGACTCCCTCCATAATCTTAACCAAAACACACAGAATAAAATAAAAATATCAATAAACAGTGTTTAGTTGTAATACGTCCTGGTTCCCTTGGTTACGTTGCAGAGTTAGTGTTTCAGGCTACAATCCTATACATTCCAACTGGAGAGCAGCCCTCATTGATATAAGTGTTACTTACTTCTGAGTAAACATAGATAGGATTGTGTATGAACGTTGGGCCAGGAGGGTGTACCTCCCAGCCTCATTTCAAGAGACACCTGAAAAGGTTCCATTCAGACCAACGGCAAAAGTGATTAGCCCCCTCCCCTCAGAAAGTTGCTTATCAGGAACAGAAAAACAGACTGGGCCCTCTTTTTTTGCTCTTCTTTTGCCCCTTATTGTCAGATGTGCATACAGCTCAGTAGTGTAGTCCTTGAAAGAAAAAGCTTCCCCTTGTTTATACTTTACAGTGTTGCATTTTGAACAGGAAAGGGGTAAATCTGTTAAGGCTCAGGTTTTCAAAAATGAGCAAATGTTTCACTTACATTGTTACTATGGAAAAAAAAATAACGTTTAGACCAATAAAATAAACTATAGACTTGAAAGACTGAACTGTGCTTCACAATTACTATTGTCCACCCCAAAACAAAGCCTAAAACAAGCAGATGTCTTCTGAAAGTTACAACTACTTGGTGCAGTTTGAAGCCGCTTGGAAAGATGTACTGACAAAGAACATTTGGTTTGCTTAACAAAAACTGATGGATAGGCCGTATGGAACTAACATGAAGCACCTTTCTCCAAAGCATTCTCTCTCTCTCTCTCTCTCTCTCTCTCTCTCTCTCTCTCTCTCTCTCTCTCACCTTACACTTCCTCTGCTTGTTCCAAGATCTCCCTTTACTTACACTTCAGTTCCCTCTCTTGTGTACAGAGTATTGTTTGAAGCAAGGCTGTTGTAGAAACTGGTATTGAACTGGTTGAGGACTGAACCAGTATAGCCAAGATGACTAGAGGGCATGGCGTTGGGCCATTCTCCGCTACTGTGGTTAGGGATGTTGGAAAGGGGGGAGTATGAATTGAAGCCTACCATATTCTGTCCCATTTTGTCACCAGCATCAGTGCTAAGTCCCAAAGGCACTGAGCGGTTGACTGAATTGGAGCCATTCATGTAAGCTGTCATACTGGACAGGAAATTGTTGAGGCAAGGAGTGGTGGAGGAGGACGGTGGTGGAGATCTCTTCTCCGGTGAGCTGTCAGTTCCGGACGAGGTGGCCTCTAACCTGTCTGGGTGTTCTGCCGCTTTCGGGCTGCCGCCTAAGGCGCTGTCCTCCGATTTATCAGAAGCGAGAGGCCCTGTGCTGGCAGTGCAGTCCGACTTCTTCTTCCTCTTCCGCCGAAAGTTTCCGTTGTCAAACATCTTCTCACAATTTGGATCCAGAGTCCAGTAATTGCCTTTCCCTGTTCGAACAAGAGCAACAAAACATAAATATAGCTGCAGCCAAGAAAGAGTTGGTTCTCAGGACATCTTCTGGCCCAGAGTCAGAAAAAGCAAGGCACTTGGGTGACACCCTTTAGAGAGAGAGAAGAAAGAAACCGGTTGTATTCTAATCTGTCCCTATTCTTTCAGCCAGCCCTACCCATACTGTCTGGAGATAAAACTGAAATTTTGCTTTCATGGAAATTGTGCTTAACAGATGGAAGAACCCACCCCACCCCAAGGTATATTTCACAGGCCCTTAATTTGCATCAGTAAAATTCAGAGACAAGATAGATTTAACCTCAGGTGAGAATGCAGACAGAGTGCTTAGAAGTATCCTGCAGCAGTTATTACATTAAAACAGAAATTAACAAGAACAGCAGTTAAATAAACTAGCATATTTTAAAAAATCAGGCAACTTGGGAGACAGAGCAAGAGAGCTTGATCCAGGTTGCCAACTGACTACAGTTAAAACTAGACTGGACTGCTCCGTTGCTTTTAATACACAGGCAAGCTTTTCACAACATAACATCACCAACCGATTTTTGTAAGACAAACTGTTGTTAAGCTCACAGCACTGAGTGTGTGTGTACATGTGATGGAGTTTGCAAAACTACTTCACATGCTGTCAAGAATGACATTTTGGAAAATAAAAGGGTTCCCTTTTTCTAAGCAAAAATTATATATATTTTTAAATAATTGGCTTAAAAAGTGTGAATCATTTTACCCCACCCTTACCTTAAGTTCAACTAATTGCTTATTCAAATTGCTTAGTCACACAGAAATTTCATGAATTACCAAGTCATGTGGATTTCAGTCATGATTTGATAAGGATAAAAGGCAAGCATGCACATCTCTACTGCTGAAGCTTTCCTCTAGAAAAAATTCTACCACTTCAAGGCAATAAAACTGTCCCAGAATTTTCATCAGGAGGTCTCTAAGCAGACATGGTGGAGACCAGTCTCCATAACTTCACTCTACAAGGTAGTTTAAGAAGGCTTCTTACCTGGGTCATCTTCATCACGAGGCACCTTCTTGAAGCAGTCGTTGAGAGACAAATTGTGACGTATGGAGTTCTGCCAGCCAGCTTTGCTTTTGTTGTAGAAGGGAAAGTTGTCAGCAACATACTGGTAGATTTGACTGAGCGTCAGCCTCTTGTCTGGTGCTCCATGGATGGCCATGGCAATGAGGGCAGAATAGGAATAAGGCGGCCTGACCAGCTTCATCAGCTCCTCTTGAGAAGGCATAGGGAGCCAGCCCATTTCATTCCCGGTCAAGCCGTGCATGTTTGGCAAGAGCTGCCTTTGCATTCCATATGATGGTGGGATGTATGGAGCTCCATTGGATCCCGGGAGGTAAGGTGGAGCATTAATGGAAGGTCCATTCAACCATAAGTAAGGGTTTGGTGTGGCATTGTACTCTCCCGTCTCAAAGTTTGTAGGCCTTTGTGGGCTGGGAACATTCTGAGGATGAAAGAAATTTTCATAGTAGATGTTCATTTCAGGAGGTTCCTGGCCGATGTTTGGAAATTGTGGGCTGCAGCGTGGTGGTGAGTGTATCTGTGGATCAAATGAGCTCATAATCTAGCTCTGGCAGTTGACCAAGTTACAGCACACCTGTGTTACTCCTTTCCCTGAGACAGGTGCATCACCTGGGCTAGCTCACTCTAGTACTTATACACCTGTAAATGTTTAGGTTTACTTTCCAAGGCTCAGCCTAGTGCATCCTGATAGGCTGGAGATCAGGGAGTGATATCCCTTTTTTGGAATGCTGACAACCCAAGCCAGTAATAGATGTCACATTAACCAAATGTGAAAATTACAACTGTTTATCTTTTTAAATGAATGGAGGAATTTTCCATCGGCGTGATTGACAACAAGAAAGTTGCAAACCACTTGCACTTAAAGGTTGATGCAGTAAGAAAGAACCTTTTCCTTGTATTCAGAGAAACCTAAAGAGGTAGTTGTTAATTTTACTTTCAGATGGTAAGTTTAGTTTTCAATAACATATTATTCACAGTAATTTCTATTATTTCAAACTCCAGAATACAAAGAAAGTTAGCAGTTTAGGAGTATTCTTATTGCCTGTTAGGAATACTGTATGAATATTTTAAAGGATTAAATTAAGTTGCTCACTGGAATAAGTGAGCAATTGCGTGGAGAAGCAGTTTAGGGGAAGTAATGACTTTGAGTAAGGTTTAGGAGCAGTTTGTTACTAGCAATGCAATGCATATTTACTCACAAGTAAGTTTCACTGCATTAATGGAGCTTATTTCCAGGTAAGTATGCATTACTGTATATCACTCCTGTCAACTGCTGTTTTTCATCCAAGTTTGATGTTGCTAAGTAGAGGAGACACTCATAGGATAGATATTTTTATGTTTGTATCAGAGATTGAATCAAATTATAGGACAGAATCCCCAACCAAATCTCTTCACGTGGTTTTTTAATGGTTCTGTTTTGTTTCCAGTAAAGCAAGACACTCTGATGGTTCCTTCTTACGGTTAAGCAATTTTCCCTGTAAGAAACAAGGAGTTTCAATGTTGAGGAAAACAGAACTGATTGAATTTCTGCTTGCCATGGAGCTGCTGAAGGTACGTGTCTGTCATAAGTCAAGAAGGTGGCACACTATATAGACCTTATATATTGTAAGTAAAAAGTAGTGTACAAAGTATACAAAAATCATGTCCACATATAGCTAGTGTTTGTATTTATTTTTAAGTATTCACTTAGACGTCAGAATTATTTTGACAGCGACCTGCTTTCTTCCTTGGTGCAGAAGGTAATGAAGGCTTCTTAATTAATATTTCTACTGGTGAATATTTTCAGAATGTAGGAGTTGCTTCACATTTGCTAATTTATTTTGTGCAGACAAAAATTCAGCAGGAGATTTTTCCCCATTATTTTGTCTATTGTAGGACTGGGCAATGTGCAGTCCTTCCTATCAGCTGGTCTACAACTTCCATTATACTTATCCAATGGTAAATCTGACTTTGAGTGACCAGCTGAAAATGAGGACAGGTTTCCTGTGCCTTTAATAGTTGCATGGAGGAAGAAATTGTATTAAAAGCCACGCTTGCTAAAATGTCCTCTTTTAAGCAACCATTAAAGCTGCACAAACTCTACCTTTGTTTTCATTTACTGTAATCACCCTATGGTGGCTGCTTCTGTTAGATATGGGAGTCTTGCAATAATGGGGTGAGGGTATCCAGAAGTTCCCTACCTCCCATCTACTGGTTCCTTGGAAAAGAAAAACTGTCGAGTTTATTTTTGTTTCATAAAGCCTTCTGCCCCTCCAAAGTAGTGATGCTTCAACTTCCTTGTAACGAGGATATAATTTCAAAATAAGTTATTGAGGCCTGTATGAAACCAAAGATCAGCTCATTAAGCATCATGTAACAAGTCACATGACCAGATTTTTGGGAAACTTTTCTTTGTTACATTCAGATTACAGCTGAGCATTGGTAATTGCATGAGTACAATTTAAAATCTTATCAATTTTTTTGTCTCTCCAGAGTGAGTGGTTCCCAGTGGTTACCTAAACTTATGACTCTGGAGTGCTGACAGCTGATCTACCTGGACTGGATCACTTCAGATCAGAAATGACAAATTACATGGGTGAATGTACCCCACACCAAACTTGACATATATATTAAAATAGCCTTCAGCTGTGCTCAGAGCCAAGTTAGATAAGTTACACTTATACATTGGGAAGGTGTCAACTAGAGATGGCGGTATTCATATATGAATATGAATATCCCCACACAGGTGGCGTTAATGAGAGTCCAGCCCCATGGGCCAGATGGTACACTCACAGATCCGCCACGGACGGCGTGTTTCTACGAATGGCTCTGTGACTCGCCACTCTTCAACCTGCAGCCAGGCTTGTCTTCCTGCCTCCTGCCAGGAGTGGTGAGTGGATCACACACTGTGGAGCCATTCATAGAATCTCGCCATCTGCATCTGTGGAAGATGGGTGGAAGATCAGTGAGTGGACCGTCCGGCCCCATGGGGCTGGACCCTCGTTAACACAACCTGTGTGGAGACATTCGTATACGAATACCCCCATCTCTAGTGTCAAACAAATAACCTCCAAATGCATTCTAGAGACAATCTGTCCATCTTGCTTTCTCCCACATTGGATTTTTTAAAAATACAAATATGTTCCAAATATGCAGGTTGCAAATTGCTTTAAAATAAATTGGAATTAAATTATCCCACATTTGCCCTTGCCAAATGGAATAGGTACAGCTGTTCCCTACATGGAGAGGGCAGTGTTTTACCTGCTTTTGTGTTAGAAATGAACCAGTCAGGGAGGGGGCTGCCAATGTGAATATATACAGTACATAGAGATCTTCTAAACCCAGACTTTAACTCTCAAAGTCCTAGACAGACAAATCTATAAGTGCTGATTTCGCCCATACTTAAAAGATCTTCTCAAATATTCTTCTTACTCTGAATATCTTGGCTGGCCAAAGTTGCCTCAGGTGGCAGGATGGTAAGAGTGTCAAATTGCCACTCCTCTTTGCGGGATAGCTTGGCTGCTGGCACCACCTCTTACTGCCTTCAAAGCCCATCTACCCTTTACTTTTTCACTGCTCTCATCTACCTCTCTCCAGTTCACTTGGTCACCACCAGCGATAGGTTGGATTTGATGGCCTTATAGGCCCCTTTCAACTCTCTTATTCTATTAGTAACAGAGCAAGCAGGCAAAGACCTTTCTTTTCAGGCACGTTTTCCCACAGAGAATGGCTGCCTGAGTGGGGTTTTTAAATGGATTGTTGTGCCTTACTGCTTAAATGTGTTTTTGGTGTTGCTTTTTCTTCTATGTTTCTCCTTAGCAGAGTGATATTTGCCAGATTCTAGTTAGGTTTTTTATATTTGTCGTTTTTATTTATTTATTTTTATTTGTTCGATTTATATCCCCCCCATCTGGTATATTCTACCACTCTGGGCTTTTTAGCTTTAAATATTGTCTTTTAATTATGTAAGCCACCTTGGGTCCTTTTTAAGGAGAAAGGGGGTGTAAACATATTTTAAATAAATAAATAAATATTTATTATTCTATGAATTATTGCTGCTGTTTCAGCTGCCATTGCCAAATATGTAGAAACAGAGGGTTTGGAGGGCAAATTCTTATCAGAACAAAGATGAAGTCTTTGTGGCTCCCTAATGGTCATTCTGATGTGGAACATTTCAGGGAGCGTGCAAGTAACAGACAGAATTCCCCATGCCAAGGCTGTAGATGGAGATTATATAAAACATTCCTTGTTTGCAAAGGGAGATAACTTACCTTTGAGTTCAGTGGAAGGCTGTTTTTTCTATATACAGAGAATTTTGGTGGAAGAAGCATTCGGTCACGCACTTTGTCACCTCTGATCTACAGTGGCCAGATCCAAGGAGATCAGCCTCTAGTTGTTCAGGACTCTTCCGTCCTCTGTAAAACACTGGATAGGAATGCAGTTCACTTGGTCACTTAATATATTTGCATTCACTGTTAAGAATAAGGGGGGAACATCCGTTCTTTCTGGGCTCTGCGTTTGCATAAAAACTGTCCAGGAGAATCCAATTCACAAGTCAATTGCTCTGTTTAGCTTAGAAGAGGGGAACTAAGACAAAAAGGAAGGAAGGAAGGAACTTTTCCCAGACGAGAACGTAGCACTGAAATGTCAGGAGAAAGCAATGAATTCATGAATTGTACACTGGTGATGCAGAGAGATGAAAGCTTTTTTAAAAGGTCCCTTTTCATGTAAGTGAAAGTTCAGGCACATGCAGACTTTGATGATAGTTTCTAAATTGCTTACTCCCTGGAGGCAGTGTGCTCTTATTTACACTGAAAATACACTGAGATGGCTGGTTTTCCACACTGAGACTTGATGAAGAGGGCCAGGGATACAGAAGAGAAAGGAAAGAATGAAGGCTGTGCATGGTGAAAAAGAAACCCAACCCCCTTGTAAGGCTCCACATAGCTAAGCAGATGGATAGCTCAGTGGCTTAGGTCTCGAGCCAGAGGTTGGGGGTTCAGTTCCCCACTGTGCCTCTTGGGAGGGGCTAGACTTGATGATCCACAGGGTCCCTTCCAGCTCTGGAGTTCAAAGGTTATTATTATTATCTACTTTGTACAATATTTTGTCTGACCATTGCGACCTATGGCTGTGCATGAAGGAAAGGAGAAACTTGGAAGAAAAATACGTTGTAGCTCCTTCTTTAGTTCTAAAACTCTACAGGCAAATCCATCCATCACATGACTAGCAAGGAGATTGGGGAGGGGGAGTGCTGGATCTTGGCAGGTCGGCCCAGTGTGTGTTAAGATTCCCACATAAACATTTATTTAAACTTTAGCAGGGGAAAATATCATACTGTGCAGTCCATGCAACTGGCAGTGTTCTTTGTCTAAGCCTGCCAAGATGGACAGTTCAAACTCGCATGCAATGTATTTCAAAATATGTAACCTAGGAAAAAAAGCACACACTTATTCTGTTGAATTATGCATGTCATTTGTGGCTTCAGCACAGTGACATTCTTTGATGACAGAATATACTGCTTTCAGCTTCCTTGCTTCCATTTGATAAATCAATGCAATGCCGCGTCCCAAATCACTGCTTCTCCTCCCCCTCCTCCTCACTCCCCAATGCAATGCCTTCGAACTCCATATTACAGGTCATTTCCCATTTATTCATTTCTCTCTTGGCCTGAGTTTCAAGCAACATTAAGGGCAATCTGTTTCAGAATGCAAACATCCTGTCAGAATGCATGTAGACAATGCAGACGAAAAATGTCGAGCCAAACACTACTATTTGTGCAAAAAAATGCCTCTTCCTTGCCAGAGTGCTCCAGACTTTTTCTGCACAGTCAAGATTTGGTTCCTCTGATGCCCGTGATGTCTATGAAGACTGGAGAACCCTTCTTGAGGCCTCCAGTGAGCCTCTTCCTTTTCCTCACCCAGTTCTCCCCCATCCAGAAGAGAAATGAGGAGACCAGCTCAATCAGTTTTGTTTCCCTCTAGCATTCCTATGGAGGTGCCAGGAAGGGGGGGGGAGGGCAGAGAAGCACTTCCCTCTTTATGGAGGAGGGAGTGGGAGCAAAGCCAGCTCAGGACTCAGCTGGCGCCTCAAGGAGCTCCTCCCTGAACTGAAGCTGGCCGGTACCTGGAATGGCAGCTCCATCCAAGCACCCATCAAGAGTGTGACCAGTTTTGCCCAGCTCTCACAGGAAGGGTAGAGCGAAATGGCTGAGCATGCAGGTAGCAGCTAGAGGTGCCCTTTCGACCAAGGACCGGATGAGAGCCTTTCTTCCTGTACAGAAAAGAGATTGGGCTGAAATCCTGTTGCTTGGCTTAGAGCAGTGGTTCTTAACCTTGGGTTACTCAGGTGTTTTTGAACTGCAACTCCCAGAAACCCCAGTCAGGACAGCTGGTGGTGAAGGCTTCTGGGAGTTGCAGTCCAAAACTCCTGAGTAACCCAAGGTTAAGAACCACTGGCTTAGAGCAAGTCCGTTGAACCACAGGGATTGAGTGGGTCAAATCCTCCATAAATCTCATTGGTTCAAATGGGCTTACTCTAGTGGTGACTTACTGTGCTAAGTAAGAGGATCTCAGCCACTGTCATATTTCTAAGCAAGGCTCCTTTTTTCCCTAGGGAAAGGGGGAGCAGGCTGGCTGATGGCAGGTCCTGGAGGTGTGCTGGGAGACTACAAGCATACAGTATGTGCATGCGCACACACACATACACGCACGCACACCCACCCACCCACCACAGAACAATCCAGTTCCTCAAACCTGCCCTTTACACCTGCTATTTCCACTGGGTTAAATGAACCAGCGTTTCGGGCATCTGGCTCCCAGGGGAATAAAACTGCAGCCCAAATCTCTCCCTCACTCTGAAGATAACATGTAATTAAAACATTACAGTTTTGCACTTTAAATACATTGGAATTTAAGTCTCAGAGTGAAGTTTTTAAAGCACAAGTGAAAGGCAGTAACAATAGGTCCTCAATTCTTTTTCATCAAGAGATCTGGAGCTTCCAGGTGTTTTTACTGAGTAAATTTCATTTTGGATATTGTAGGTTAATGGCTCCCTCTTGTGAGTGCTGTTGGAAGTACACTTAAAAATACAGCGCACAATCAGGCTGCTGTCACGCAGGTAATTTATTTAGTCGCAGGGGTGAATGCTTGTTTTCATGTTGTTCTTGTTTTCTACTATGGGGAGTTTCCCACAAACCATGCAAAAGTTTAAGAAAATGCACCAATGCCTATTTCTAAACCAGCAATGTGTTATGCATGCTATTTCCACAAGCAGTGATTAGAACATCCTTTAATCTGGGACGAAACCCATACCAACGCTGTTAAGACACAACTGCTGGAAATCTGTTTGCGCAGTTCTGTGTGCTTGTGGCTGACGACATCCTGTGTCAGTGATTTTCCAGAATTAAAGGATCCCCCCCATCCCAGGGCCCATAGGTCCAAGGGAATCTCTAGGAACCTGGTGGGGAGATATAGGAAACTTTTCACTAAAAATAAAGCTGGTTGGATAGCTCAAGAGCTTAGGTTTATGGCTGTGGAACCAGAGGTTGGGAGTTTGATTCTCTGCTGTACCTTCTGGGAGAAAAGCCAGCCTGTGTAGCTTTGAGCAAGCTGCACAGTCCTGGATAGCCCCCAGAAGAAGGGAATAGCAGGCTGGTTCCGTGTATTCTCTACCCAGAAAGCCTGCAAACAGTTGCAAGAAGTCAGAATTGACTTGATGGTTTTGTTGTTGTTTAACTTAAAGATAAAAGGCTGTAGCTAATGACATCATCAGACTTGTGCACATGGAACTGCAAAAGGATCAGGGCCAATATGGACAGAGGAAGAACCCCTTTCTATCCAATCTGTGTCTTACAGCCAAAATACAAATGTAGAAACTGCTAGAAGCTGTTTAAGTTATAGTTGTGAAAACAATCTTAGATGATCCCCCCAAACTATAGGATTGCTCAATGAATGCTGATGTTAATTGGTGCACTGTGAAGATAAAAAAATATATAATCAAGCCAGATAATGTGCAGAAACTGTTCTAGTTGTTAAGACTGGATCTGAAATAAATAGAGAACGAGAAGGAATTGTATTTACTCATGCCCCCAAACTTGTGAAAATGTAATGTGTGAACACTATCTTCGTTATCCTAAAAGGAAGTAAACATACTTCTATTGATAGGGTTGGATATAAAAGCAGTGGCAGCAAATTAAACAAAGTTCTAAACAAATACGAAAGCACAGAGTATAAAAAGTCTGAAACTAGTTATAAGCTCGAATTCATAAATGGAAATATGTATGCATGTTTTTAAAATACTGTAGTATAAGTACATTATTTGACATGAAAGTTTTATTGTTTAATGATTGCCTGTGCTTTTTACCACATATATAGCTTCCAAATCATGCAGACTGTGTCCTGCAAGGGTAAGGAAATATTTTCCTTTTAATTTATTTGCTTGTCGGTTTGTTTGTTTGTTTTTTTTACCAGGACTGATCAATCTTTAGTGGGCTAAATAGTCCAGTGAGCTGGTATCCGGGTTGAGAGCCAGAGATTCAGAGTTCTATTCCCCACTGTGCCTTGTGGGAGAAGAGCCAGCCTTGTGAAGCTGCATAGTTCTTGAGCACCCCAGATGAAGGGGATGGTAAACTGTTTCTGAGTACGTTATACTTAGAAAACTCAGAGTTCACCATAAGTCAGAACTGACTTGATTGCACATTATTATTATTACTATTAATCAAACCTTGCTAAGAATTATAGTGCAAATACTGAGCACATTTCCCTTTCAGTGTCGGAGAGTCTAAAGGTTTTTAAGACAATTCAGCCAACTTAGAGGGATTCCACTCCAGTCTAAAACAAAGGCTATGGGGCTTCTTTGCTGAAAGAGGAGAAAGGCTGTTGAAATCAGCTGCACAGGGGATGAAAGTTTGGAGTAATAATACCGAATTGGTAGGTGCAGCATTGCTGAGATTTCCCCAGCACATCTTTTCCCTGAGGCCTCATACATCATCATGTTTCTGGGTCTACTCTTCCCCTCAGGCAGAATGTACTGTGATGTTTATAAAGTCATTGCTTGTGTATTCTGCTCGCAGCTGGTTTTGAATGTGATGTCTGGAAAATGAACTTCCTGGTAGCTGGCTTGAATCTTGTCTGTGCATGTCCTTTCAGCAAACCACAGTCTTATCGCCTGAGGTGGTGCCACCTTAAGGCACTAACTTTGTGTCTGTAATTGCTTAGAGCCCAACTTAATTTAAATGCTTATTGTCTGCAGCTCTACAGAAGTAAATTCTGCATACTCCCCCAAGTGCCACTAATGTCTCATACAATAAACCTGGAGGCCTTGACTGGATGAGGTTGGTCAAGCAGAAGGTAGTAGGCAAGGCTGTTGGACAGACAAATGAAGGAGTTGGCTAAATAAACCATTTGTATCTTCTACCTAACCCCTACATTCCCTGAGATGAAAGGTGAAATCTGGAACTGCACCCAGTAGAGCTGGTCCCTGCCTGCAACATCACCCCACTGCATCCTAGTATTTCTTTCTGTGCCTTTAAGTGTCCCCACAGAGTAGGAGATAAAAAGTCACCATGCCTTTTGCTCTTGTCCCATTGACCATCAGCTGCCCACATGGATGTGGCCCACTTGAAATTCTGTTCATAACAGAAGATGGGGAAGGAAGCAATAATCCAATTGGTAGAGAAATTCATGGGGAAAGCTCTGTGGGTTATATCACTGACTGGAGATGATAGTAGTTCTGCCACCATTAAATGAGGAGTGTCTTGTTAGAAAGATCTGGGAAAGCGCTTGCAGCTTTTGTTCCTTTGTGTCATCACTGTGGACAAAGAGGATATGTGTCACACATGCCCTCAAACCAACCCATGCTCACTGTAGGTCTCCATTCGTAGAACATATCTGAAGCCAGGGGGCAGCTTTGTTTTCTTTTTTAAACCTAGGATTTTTACAGTTCCTTGATCTTCAGAGACCATGGTGTCGGGCTGCAAGTTCAAAGTAGACCTTTGAACCTGCAGTTACATTTCAATTCTTTGCAGCTCCTCTGGTGCAACTCTCTAGGAAGATGGCAGTTTGTCTGATCACAGAATTGGATGTTTGCAGAGTTTTGATCTTGGCTCTACATGGAAGAGCTCCAAAAGGAAAATGGAGGGATAGCCAGGACCGACACCATGTTGATTTGCTTTCAGAGCAAGGCCTAACTGCTCTAGTCAATGCACTTATTTTAGATGCAAATGTAATTAACGGACATTGCCCAAGAAATTATCAGAACACAGTAAAGCAATGAAGCAATTAATATTTGTTTGTTAATGAAAAGAATTTTATATTTGATTTATAAATGTTTTCCCTTACAGCTCCACGGGCATAATTTAAAACCCAGATTAAGTAAACCCAAGAATCCATCAGAAGTTGTATGAATTGGCAATGATTCGTTGGTACATAAAAACAACAAAATCCCTCAACTAGGCAACAGGATCCATTCAACAATAAGAAAAGTTAGATGTACCACATCCTTGTGAACATATTAATTAGTACGGAATTCCACCAATTTCAGTGGTATTTTATTGCAAATTTACTCTAACTTTTGCTGAATTATACTGTAGAATTCTCTGCTTACTCTGTATAGAAAATACTCCTCCCTGCATAGAAAGTGTGAACTTGATATAAAATGAAAAATATTTGTTGAGCGATACTGAATATTTTACAAAGCTTCAAAGCCCATACAGAAAATCAAAGTCCTCTCAGCCGAGTCTCTGTAACTCTGCATTTTCCATACATTAATCCTTTAGTGCTCGGTGGTGAAATTTCCATTTAAAGTTATGGACCCACAATTTAGGATGACATTTTGTGAGGAAAATTGCCTAGACCAACTGTTCTACGCAGCGATACATCTTAGACTTTACAGTCACTTGGGTATAATTTTGTCTCTGATGCCTCCTAGCCACCTCGCCGCTCCTGAGGATCCTATCAGGAGGGCTGCCCCCTTCATAATCGTATTCCATGTATTGCACAGCACCTGAACCTCTGTGCAGCCTGCATTGCATATCACAAGAGGGGCTACTCCATATGTCAGAATAGAAACTTCTATATGAAGTGCGAGAGAAAAAAATGCTTTGATTTGTTACTGCATAAGGGTAAACGAAGCATTATACAGTTACAGATTGATGTTTCCAGCTATTACGGAAATCTCTTCCTCCTCCAATGCTGTAGCTGCACCTACAGTGCTCATTTACTTCTGCTTCAATTTGCTATCCATCCTCTTGATTCCTATGATGTATCCCCAGCTGACCTGCTGCTGCAGTAAATTCCCTTTTAAATTGGAATTTCATATTCCTGCTCTCTTCTGATTTATTTTTCTTGGAAACTATGACTTGGCTTCACTTTCTGGACGGTGTGTGTCAGCATTCAGGCACCGTGGAGATTAACTGAGAGTGGCTCTGCTCTTTTCACACTTCATTTTTTTTCTCCCTGGCTAATGGGCGCAAATCCATCCACACCGCCCTCATCTTCCCCCTTCTTGTCTTCCTCACTTTCCCAAAGTCCTCTATTTTTGTGGCCAGAATACTGCTTGTGTGTTCAGTGCCATGACATCTTTTAAACAGGGAGTTCAGTAGGCAGAGTCTCCTTGTGCTACAGAACTCTCCAGCTGTAGAAAACCAAATGCAATGATGGAAGGCAAAGGAGCAGCAGAGGATGTGGTGTTTCATTGCAGTACAAGAACAGGCATAGGCCTTGTATATTTTTTCCGAACTACTGCCTTCAAAAGTCTGCAGGAATGCTCCCAGCAAGAATTCTGGGTGCTTTAGCTCAGTGGTCCCCAACCTTGGGCCTCCAGATGTTCTTGGACTTCAACTCCCAGAAATCCTGGCCAGCAGAGGTGGTGGTGAAGACTTCTGGGAGTTGTAGTCCAAGAACATCTGGAGGCCCAAGGTTGGGGACCACTGCTTTAGCTCACTGGTTCTTAACCTTGGGTTACTCAGGAGTTTTGGACTGCAACTCCCAGAAGCCTTCACCACCAGCTGTGCTGACTGGGGTTTCTGGGAGTTGCAGTTCAAAAACATCCGAGTAACAAAGGTTAAGAACCACTGCTTTAGCTGCCCCGCCCCATACAGAAAATCAAAGTCCTCTCAGGTGTTTTGAATTGCTTACAGCTGAGGGATAAAGGCTCCATCAAACCTGATGAATGGTGGGGTGGGATGATGCTCTGTGGAAGCTACAAGGTATTAGAGGAGTCTAGTAGTTTCTTGAGAGGCATCCTGCAGACAGCATTATAGGCAGGGAAGCTACCAGACCCTTAATGCCTTGCAACTTCCAGAGAGCTTAGTCTTGCACAGCCATCTTCTCCACTTTCATGACAATTCATCATATCCAATGGAACCTTAACTAATGGGAAGAGCAGTTATTATGGCTGTGGTGTGAGCTAGGGACGTCTCAATAGAAGCAACATAACAGCTGAAATCCAAGAATATGTAAAAACTAAAGGAGACCAATTCAATTGGTGGGGATTTGGTAGGTATTGTCCTCTTAAGTTCCAATGATTAAATAAGCTTTCACTAGGTGTGACTTAATACTGAATTTCAGCCATTATGTCTTAAGTCAAGAGTAAAGTAAAATATCGATTTTCCTCTCCCTCAACAGATTATTCTGTCCCATATGCATCTGGACCTGCTCTATGTTCATCCTTTGTGAGTGCTGTGGGTTCTGTTGTATCTACATTAAAGTCACCTTCTCTCCCCATGATAACCAGATGTTGCATTGAATGGATATTGATGTAATCACACCAAATCCGTGTGCACTACATGCACTCAGTGGTAGACCCTAGACTGACTCTCACATCTCCAAGATATGATTCAGAGACCCCTGTCTGAACCCCTGAAGAACCTCTCCCAGTCTTGTAGGCAATATTGAGTAGCACAGGCCAGCTGTCTGACCGCACATGAAGATGTTTTTCTCTGTTTTTAATTGCAACCAAATGTATTTATGTGTTTTTTAGATGGCTCACCTTGCCCTGTGTACAAACGTGTCAAAAAGAGAACTAGGAAATTTATACAGGTGGCTTTTGGAACATGCTCTTTGGAAATTCAGCAGGGGCAAGACAAGGTAGTTCTTCATTAAGTCAGCAGAAGTAATCTGCAGATTGCGTTGTAAATGAGTGATTAACAACACAGAGTAGAAGAGTCAAGTGAAAGCTCAGCCGATTCAGCTTACCAGCTGTATGGAATGTTTATGTGGGATTCCAAAATACCAAATGGAGTATATTATAGCTGTAAAAGAATATTATTTTAGGTGTTGTTTTTTCCATAGAAAATTATTGAAAATACTAAGGTGCATTTAGTTTAAGTTCATATGTGATGCTATTTCTAATCAGGGTCCAGAATATGCTGCTATTATTATTATTATTATTATTATTATTATTATTATTATTATTATTATTATTATTATTATTATTATTATTGGGTGCAACAAGGGCATATTCCCATTTCAGCAAGGACTGGCATTAAGCACCTTCAACTTGACACCTCTTCTTTCTTTTGGAATATTTTAACAGCTACATAAAGTGATGTGGTTGTTTATAGACACTAGCATATATTAAAAAACAAATGTTTTTTAAAGCAAAAAATAATTCTTGTCAGTATTGATGATTGGGGGAAGGGGAATTAATACATTAATTCTGCACATTGTAGTGTTAGGATGAATCATGCAGTCTGTGAGAACTTTGTGTTCTAGCATCTGATTGTTCTGCTCCAAACTGTAAGCAAGGGAGCATAATTCACATGTAGAGGGGAATAATCATGTTTCAAAAAGGGGATGGCAGACCCCTTTTCTGTTACTGCTGATCAGCAACGGATCAGATTGATGTCTGTAATGCCAGAGACACCTTAAGACTAGAGATCTGTGGCAAGTTAACAGGTGGTATATAAATAGAAGCACCACCGTCAAGAACAACTGGTGTCAACTGAAGTGAAAGTAGCAATTCCACTCTTCTGGTGTGAAAGAATCAGTCTCTGTATCCTCCATTATTTTATTTCGTTTCTCCTTTTGGCTTTTATATACACCCGTATATATGGGAATAAGAATAGTTATACAAGGATCAAAATAAAATGTTGAAACAAAAAAGATGTTTAAGGAATGATGAGCCAGTCATGTTATTCTGGCCTTCTGCTTAAATTTACCCCTGTCAGGACAAAAAATCTTGTATTTTCAAGCATTACATTTATTTTCTGTAATGCTTAGGAACTTGTCATGCTGGCAGTAATCTGGGAAAATGAATACTTCACTGAAGAAGTGCTAGGTTCTCTGGAAGGAATGCTTTCACCGGAGACATCTTTTAAACGAAAGAGGCTGACTTTAGCCTCTTTAATGTTTTTTCCCCTTTTCTTTTGAAGGTAAGTTCCATCCCTAATAGTTCATTAAATCAGTGCAGTTGCACACAGCAGCCAAAACTACAAGAACAAAAAAAAAAAAAAAAAAAAAAAAAAAAATTAAATGGTAAATGTTCAGAGAAAGCTCAAGGATAATTTTTATGACTTGTGAAAAAAGGAGGACAGTTATAAAATAGGATTTTTTAAAAAAAAAAAAAAAGACTGCACTGTGGACTTGTGGCACCGAAACAAACATGTAAATAAAGAAACACAGTTAACTGGGAGGGGGCAGGCACAATTCAGGCTGAGCTACGAAGTTACAACTGCTGCCAAAAGGATGAGCAGTATCAGTGTCACCACTGGGTCAGGAACCAGGTCATTTATATCCTCCAACTCTTTCTTTTGTACCAGAGACACTCTGCTGATAGTTGAGCAGAATGGCTTGGATCATCAAGCCAAGTAAGCGGCCACTTAATTTGCCCCCAACATGGGTATGAGTTATTACTAGGGAGTCATAACCCTCATGTCCATTACTTGTAACCATGCTGTAGTCTGCCTGCATAGCTTTGTCTCATTTAAGGGTATGGCTGCATAGTCTTTTCTAGTGGTGTACAAATGGCAGAAGTATCACAAGTGTCCACAAACAAATGGACAATTTAAGGATAGATAGCAGGGGTTAGGAGATTGTAAGGAATGAAAAAGAGATTCAATCTTTATTGCCTAAAGATAAAGGTTCCCCTTGACATTTTAGTCAGTCGTGTCCGACTCTAGGGGGCGGTGTTCATCCCATTTTCGAGCCGTAAAGCCAGCGTTTGTCCGAAGAAAGTTTCCGTTGTCACATGGCCAGCGCGACTTAGACCCGGAACGCTGTTTACCTTCCCACCGAGGTGGTACCTATTTATCTACTCGCCTTTACATGCTTTCGAACTGCTAGGTTGGCAAGGACTTGGGACAAAGCGACGGGAGCTCACTCCGCCACGTGGATTCGATCTTATGACTGCTAGTCCTCTGACCCTGCAGTACACAAAGGCTTCTGCGGTTTAGCCCGCAGTGCCACCACGTCCAAAATGTGTAGTCACACCCTTACTTTGTGATTCAAGCAAACACAAAGTGTACCCCAAGGCTCTTATAATATTGGACCCTGGAGTGGGAACAGGAAATGTATTTATTTACATTATTGCTTGAAAACAGACTTTATTATCCTCTTGTAATTTATTGATTAGTTTTCAAAGTTTTTTCAAAGTTTTCTGGTACCTAGCTGGCACCAAACCAGAGAAACTGCAAAGGCAGAGTGGATGACAAAATTGGAGTGTACGGTGGTAGCAACAAAAGCACTTTGAAATATCTAGCATTTGCCAAGTAAATAGATGGTGCTGGACCTGTCCAGATCCCATATACACCAACAAAATGCTTTTTAATATTCTTGCTCCTGAGGGAGCTAGGAAAAGCAAATAAAGCCACCGTGCAATATGTTACTTTTCTTCCTGTCTCCATGCTCAAAAGCACTGGAATAAAAGAGTCCTGGAAAGACCATTCATTGTAATTAGAAGAAATTAAACTGTACCCATCCCACTCTCTAGCCTGGCTCTTTCCTTAGGTGGACAACTCAGAGAGAGGTACCAGTTTTGGAGGCCTCTGTACACCCACTGCAGCCAAGCAAAGCTCTGGTTCAGATTCAGGCTGATTTAGAGAAGCTCCACTTTGATCTGGACATTTTCTGAATTTCCAAATCAGCTTGATTTCAGGGGCAATCACATTACCAGATTAGGTTAGGCATCCTTCAGTCTCGAGAGACTATGGTAACGTGCTCTGTATGGAAGGCTTGGAACAGAGTCTAGTGTGGCTGAGGAGGCCAATTCGAGAGGGACAATTCCTTCCACACTGAAGACAAGTACAATCTGTTCTCTGTCCAACTCCCTGATTTTGCTGCTTTCGGGACTGCCTCTTCACCTCAGCCTGCTGGACAAGGGTCTCTTCAAATTGGGAGAGGTTGTGATGCACCACCTGCCTCAACTGTGGAAAATACTAGAGGTTTGTGATAGATTCATTTGCATATTTCACCTGTCAATTCATCACGCAATGGGTCCCCCCTTCCCCAATTCATAGCTTTTCCTTTCCAACAAGAATCATCTACTTTTTAAATTCTCAAATATTTTTGAATCAATTCAAGCACTAATTGCTTGAATCAATGCAGAAAGGGAGGACAAGGGATCAACATGCACACACCCAAAGTACTGTCCTACCTCCCCTCTCACTTTTTATCTTATTAAGGTATGAGTACAAACACACAGAGGGCAGCACCAACAACTCCTGCCCAGCAAAGCAGGGCCTTTCTTTCTAGTTCATTCTCCTGGGCAACAATTCTGTTCTTTTACTTTTTTTTTTTTAACATCTTAGCATGTGTAAAGCCCCATATCAGAAGCTGACAATTGGGGGGAAACACCTCTCATTTCCTGTTTGAGTAGCTCCACCTGCAGGGCAGCAGGTATAACTGCAAGCAGTTCAATTCAAGTGTGGCCACTTAAACCAAACTACCTGTAATCTAAATTCCTGGTGTGACTTCACAGGAGTGAGTGTGCATTTCCTTTGCTGTGTAGTCACACCCTTACTTTGTGATTCAAGCAAACACAAAGTGCACCCCAAGGCTCTTATAATATTGGATCCTGGAGTGGGAACAGGAAATGTATTTATTTACATTATTGCTTGAAAACAGGCTTTATTATCCTCTTGTAATTTATTGATTAGTTTTCAAAGTTTTTCTAATGGAGAGATTGTAAAACACTTAGACATTGTTACAGATGTTCATTTGTTTTTGCATCTTTCAAAACTGAACTGGTGTTTTCTTAAATATTGAATGGGAAAATGAGAAGTTTATTGTATTCTCCCTAATTATTCACACTGCCTCCTTCTGAAATTACTGTTGCTGGTGTCATATGATGTTAGTCAACTCAGGGTCTCCTTTGGAGGGGAAAGCAACATATGAACTAAAGGAGTGAGCAAATGTCTTCTGGATGTCAAAAAGGTAAGGAAGTCAATCACATCAGCATCGTATCATAAGTTATTTCTGCTGTCTGTAAGAGAAGCTACTGTGTTGCATACTGAGAGATTTAGAGAAATTCTTGGAAGCATGATTCACAGCAAACGGGACAAAACATTTAATATTTGGTTACTAAATCACAGGAAGTATATTGTGTATTACTACCAAAAGAAAAAGGACAGGATGAAATGTCCCCCATTTCCATATAATGTTCCCTATTTCCATATAAAATACAAATCATTATATCTTGTGCCCAAGACAGCACAAGATATATTCATACTGAAACATCGAAAAAATATTTTCAAATATAAGAACTAGCACTGGAGAAAAATGCAAATATACAGTGAGGCAACTTGGTCTCTTGACTGCTGTCATGGAAATAAGTGAACTTGTGCATTAATTTAAAAAAACAAATATTTCAGCCAATCCTTAATTTTTATTAAGAATTTACGAGTTCAAGGTCATTCACTAAAAAACCAAGTTTACAATATTAGCCTTACTGGGGATACCACCACTGCAACAGAATATAGATAGAAGCACAGATCTGCCACCTGACATATAATATAGAGGGACGACTGTGGAAATCAGGCTAAGTGTATGACATCCATGTCATATCATGTTCCACGCATTGTAGCAGGAGTACGTTTACTCCAGTGACCTGCTTTATGCCCAGGATTCCCAGAAGGTTTAGCTAGTAAACACCCCACAGATTAACAAGCATTCTTTCATCTATAGTCCGATACAATATTCTAGACAGCAGATTTAGTAACATAGCAAATATTTTCATTATTTGCTATTTTGTTACTATTATTTGATTTAAAAAAATTAGTAACCTAATAGCAAATAATACTTTGATTTAAAAAGAGAGAGAGAAAGGAGTAACCAATTGGGTTTGTGTACTTTCCAACTTCCCACATGCCAGTCCTCATCTCTGTTTTAGAACCTTGTTTGTCCACTTGCTGGGAAAACACTCCTCTTCTGAATGATTTATTCACAGGTCTGATACATCAAACTGTCGCTCACCAGTATGTTTCACATCTTCATGCTGCTTGGGCTTGTACTGTATAACATGGTTAAAAAAAAAGAGAGAGGATGTCAGCAGGTTCCTTTCCCCATTGATCTTGCTGTGACGAAAAACTGTACATTAAATCCGGGCATTGATCCTGAACTCATCAGCTTCTTATCTTCAAATGCTTTTGTCTGGCTTAAATTTCTGTTTGTCTGGGGAGTTGAAATGGATGGGGCAAGAGCCATTTTAGAGGCGCTTTGAATTATGCAACCTCCTGCTCCCATGTTTTTTGCCCTTTAACTGAAATCCCACATTTACATACAAAATATAAAGCATTTCCAGGTTATTTTAAGAGCTCAGTCAATACAGATTGGTGGGATCCCACAGCATCTTCCACTTCTCTTTTTAATACATCAGAAAAAAGGAAGATGTGGCTAACTTTAAAAAGGACTAGGTCAAGGCTCACAAATCACTTCTTCCCAGAATTGAATTCGATCCAAGGGGGGATGGGTACATCGAGCACACCCACCCACACAAGGGAAGAAACAAACACTGGGTTTAGAGTAAGAGACATTTGACTGTATTTCTCATCATGGATCAGAACTCTTCAGTACATGAAGTCTAACCTGGAAGTAGCTACAGCTAAGAACATCCTGAGTCATGGTGCTATTTTTTCATGGAATCATAGAATAATTGAGTTGGAAGGGGCCTATAAGGACATCTGGTGCTCTGGTCCATGGGATCATGAAGAATCAGACATGACTAAACAACAACATAAGGACATCATAGCTGTTGTGCATCAATTTCTATATTTAATATGATGACTTCCAAAGAATATTTTAAAAGCATTATCTTGTCTTTGACCACCCACCTAATGGATTCATATTGTCCACTCTATATTTTTATAGTGGCAAACCTGATATTTTTGAGGAGCTATAAATGCAGTAAAACGTGTGGCAGAAGGCAGCAAATCAATGCATAAGATTATAATTACTAAGGCTGTTTGCTCCTAGTACAAGAAAATTTAGTTCTTGCCAAGACTTCTCATGAGGTCATACAAGGTTTTTTGCTTATTAAGGAAAGAAGTCATGAAACAGGTGGGGATAAACTCTCTCCATTCCTTCAAGCTGTTCAGTTTTTATACAACTTGATAATAAATTTATGGCTACAATCTTTTATGCATTCACTAGAGGCTAAGTGCCAAACCAGAGGCTGATTTTGTCCCTTGCAGCGTGACTAGAATGACCCCCTTTCCCTTACTCATGCACAGCTGGAACCTTTTGTTAAACATCTGCATCAGGATGTCCCTGTGATCCTGAAGAGAGCATCTTTCCTTCCCCACAAGCTGTTTTCCAAGTAGTATAACTACTCTCTGCTTATTGCAAAATGACAGACACCGCTGCATGCTACTTCTCAAGCAAACCTCTACTGTGGCCTTTTAGAAGTGCAATCCTATGTATATCTACCGAGAAAAAAAATCCAATTGCTTTCAGTATGGCTCAAAGCCAAGGTAAGTTTATACAGGACTGCAGCTTTACAGTAAAAGTATATATAAATCATGAGAAATCTCTAGACTGGAGTGGGGAGTACTGGAATAATTCCAAAGTGTGGGTGGGATTGACATGAGGTACTGTGTGTCCCTGAAAATAAGACAGGTTCTCATATTAATTTTTGTTCCAAAAAACGCATTAGGGCTAATTTTCAGGGGATGTTTTATTTTACAATCACGTCATCATCTTCTGGTTGCTGTACAATGGTGGAGGGCGGAGTTTCACTTAACTAGGGCTTATTTTTGGGGTAGGGCTTATATTACGAGCATCCTGAAAAATCATACTAGGGCTTATTTTCAGGTTAGGTCTTATTTTGGGGAAAACAGGGTAGATTTTGAACGTTCTGATTTTGACATGTTCAAAAGAGATGTATGCTGTAAGCCAGTACAACCTAAACAGTGTGTACGTATTTGCCCTTCCGAAACCAAGCTGCATTTCCACTAAAAGAGATGGGGGGGGGGTGCCTGATGCTGCATAGGAAATGTAGTAATCCTCATATCTTCCCAATATGCCTACAAAAAGACAGCTTCATTCCTCTGGGGCTCAGACCTCATTCCTCAGGTCAACACAGAGAATTACGACTTGTGCATCATTCCAACTTAATTAGCCAAATGATTTGGGTTAAAATACCTCTAGGTTAAATGAAGGGCAGTACACTACAATGGAATATTGTGTCCTAATGTTCACCATAATCTGACTATATAAAAATGCCCAGGTAGCACTGTTAACACACAGTTGCTGTTGCCCATCTCACATGAAATTGCCAAGATAAAGCTAAGCTGCAGCTAAGATAAAACTACACTGCATAACTTCCTTGGGAGTTGTCCTGTAGTACAATCCGAGACAACGAACAAAGGCCAAAAAAGACTTTGTGTGTTACTTTAATATACAGGTGGCTGTGCTGGAAACATGTTGTGTGGACAAAACTGGGACATATCAAAGGGGCAGTGCAAAGATACGCTTCCTCAGAAAGGTTTCCAAGGCCAGGTCTCCTCTGTCCGTTTTCATATTTTCATTGCACCAGGCAACAACATCTGATTTGCATGAGGAGACATGCAATAGCCATCTGCACTCATGAGCAACTAACTGCATGCATAAGTTGCTGAGGCACCACTATCAAATCAAGCCCCATAGTCCTCTCTGAACTGAAACCCTTTTACTCACAATTGTTTTGAAAATCTGGTTCATTTTCTTCTTTTTTAGGGTTTTTCTGTCTGATTCCAAGATAGGAGGAATGCTTGCCTGGCTCATCCTCTGGGATCCATTTGTTTCTTCAGATGCGGGGTAGCACACGGACATAGTTAGCCCTTTAAAAAAAACAACAACAGTGTATATTCATAATAAAGTTCATAAGAAAATAGAAAGGCATAGTGCATATCAGTGCGTTCTCCCACAATCTGACAGGATAGCTTCTAGAAACAGTTTAACTGCATACCTAAAAACCTGCATCTCACTAAGTACTTATTTTTTTCCACAAAAGTTCCAAGTATGAATTATAAAATCATCGAGATGGAAGGGGCCCAAAAGGCCATCAGTCCAACCCTCTGCTCAATACAGGAATCCAAGTGAAAGTCTTTCTGACAAATGCCTGCCTAGCTTTCTCTTGAATGCTTCCAGCACTGGAGAAATCCCCACCTCCCATGGTAAATGGTTTCATTTTTGTATTGCTGTAACAGGTAGGGTGTTTTTCCTGACATTCAACCTTCCTGCAGCTTGAGCCCATTATTATGTCCTGCATTCTGGGATGATTGAGAACAGATCCTGTCCTTTCTCTATATGACATCCTTTCAGGTATTTGAAGAGTCTTTATATAAGTGGCGTATTGTAAGCAGATACTGCAACTAAAACCAACTTGAGTATCTGTGGTGAATCTAGAGTATTGTAGCACTACCAACTAGGATGATAAAAATCACCCACTCTCAATTTTGTTGCACTTCTCTGAATCCCAAATGTATTTTTCTGGTTGTTGCTTTATATTAAGATGTGCTATTTGAGGTTTCTTTTCCTTTCCACACCAAAAATCATACACATTTTTGTGCATGCTTCCAAATGGAAGCACGCCTCTGGAACAATCTTCCTCCAGAGATTCATGCGGCCCCTTCACTGAATATCTTTAAAAACCAATTAAAAACATGGATGTTCACACAGGCCTTCCCCCCAGTTAATATTTGATTTTTTTCTTCTTTATTTATTACAGTGGTGCTTCGCTTAACGAGCGCACCGTTTAACGACGAATCCGCATAGCGACACATTTTTTGCAGTCGCAAAAAGGATCGCATTGTGATGTTTTATATGGCAAAACATCACTTTGCGGTAATCAGTAAGAGTTTCGCTTACAGATTATTGCATAACGATGTTTTAAAAACAGCTGATCGGCGGTTCCAAAATGGGTGCTGGAAAAAAATGGCCACCAGCAGCGTTTTCGTGCCCTTTCCTCACTTACTGGGCAGTGAAAATGGCGGCCAGATGGAGGATTTCCACATAGCGGTGAGTTTTTCCCCATAGGAACACATTAAACGTGTTTTAATGCGTTCCTATGGGGTTTTTTTCCCCGCATAGCGACGAATCCGGATAGAGACTATTTTTTCAGCACGGATTATCGTCGCTATGCGGGGCATCACTGTATTTTTTTTCCATCTTGAATAATTTGTTAGATGATATAATAATTTTTGTGTTATATTTATATGTCGTTTTATGTATGTACAGTGGACCCTCGACTTACAGACGGCTCGACTTACAGACTTTTTGAGTTACAGACTTCTCTGGCAGCAAAATTTAGGTTCGACTTGCAGCCTGAGAATCGACCTACAGACCAGAGAAAAACCAAAATGGAACAAAAATGGCCAGTTACGGGATTAATCGGTTTCCAATGTATTATAGGTCAATGGAGACTCGACCTACAGACTTTTCGACCTGCAGCTACCATTCCAATACGGATTAATTCCTTAAGTAGAGGGTCCACTGCATTTGGAAGCCACCTAGAGTGGTCGTAAGACCAGATGGGGCAGGAAATAAATAAATAAATAAATAAATAAATAAATAAATAAATAAATAAATAAATAAATAAATAAATAAATAAATGTGTGCCATTTATTTATTTATTTAATTCACCTTTCCCCTCTAAGTTCAGTGTTCTTCCTATTAATTAGACATTGGTTTTGTGATTTAAAAAAATCACTATATGCACTTTAGCTATTCCCATTCTTAAATAAATGCATTGTTTCATATACACATTATTTCCCCAAAATGATTTCAGTCTTGTGTAACTTTTTGAGATGCATCTCAGGTGACAATTTTTATTGATAGCATCACATCCAGTGGCATCCTTTTCCATCCCTACTTCAGACTGCGAGTACACATTCATCTTTCTGTACAAACATATCTCTGTCTAAAACGCTACATCTCAGCTATTCTTCAGGTCTGGCATAACATCTTGGGCAAAGGTGGGCTCTGGTAGTAGTGACACAACCAATGCAAAACAGGGAACGTAAGGGGCAGGAGGAGTATCATAGTCCCTCTGTGAAGCTCGACATAGCCTTCATCTCCTTCTATACAGGTACATTAAAAAGTCCTTGCATCATTAAAATATATTATTATTTAATTTTCAAAATGCTACTAGTAACACATTGTCATTTTATACATGAATGCATATTGTGTCATATGGGGATGTGGTGGCGCTGCGGGTTAAACCGCAGTGCTGCAAGGTCAGAAGACCAGCAGTCGTAAGATCGAATCCATGCGACGGAGTGAGCTCCCATCGCTTGTCCCAGCTCCTGCCAACCTAGCAGTTTGAAAGCATGTAAAAATGCGAGTAGATAAATAGGTACCACCACGGTGGGAAGGTAACGGCGTTCCATGTCTAGTCATGCTGGCCACGTGACCACAGAAACTGTCTACGGACAAACGCTGGCTCTACAGCTTAGAGACGGACACGACTGGACTAAATGTCAAGGGGAACCTTTACCTTTATTGTGTCATATATATACTCCACATAATCACTGCACCTATTCAAGCAAACATATTCAGTTGGCATTTAGAAGAATGAAAACCAGATACAAAGACTTTTCAGTATTCCCTCATATAATGAGAGAAATACTGCAGAAACTTTCCATGGTGAAGCCATCAAATACATCCTTATGTAAAATGAAATGCATCCCAAGATCCTTATGAAATAATTTGATCTGATGATCCCTGACCTATTCACAGAATCCCGTAGAGCTGGCATACATATTTGCAGATCTACTCAGATGTTATGCGTGATCATGGCTGTACCAGGTTATGCAGGGCAACAGGATGGCTCATTTCACTGTTGTTGCCTGGGAGGTCTCCGTAGAAACCTCTGCAGCAGAAGAAATGGCTAGCTAGCCAGTCCAGCCTTCCACAACTTGGCACCCTCCAGCTGTGTAGGATAGTTGCTCTCATCGTCCCAAGCAAGCCACTCTAGTTGTGAATTGTAATTGTAGTTGGGAATTGTAATCCAGTTTATCTGGACGATACCAGGTTGGGAAAAGCTGACCTAAATCTTGCCATCACCGAAGTGAAGTGTCACAAATATTTCTTCTAAGAATACATTACACAGCTTCCTTGAATTCAGCAACATAAAAAACCCCACTTTTATTTTTCTCCTGGATATCTAGAAGCTGTCCTTCTGAAAGGAAAAGAGAGAACCAGGAACTATGTCCTGAAAAGCATCAATTAATTCAATAAAGAATGTGACATGGACATGTGGCAGATGCAGAAGCAGAATACTTGGCTCCATTCTGCCCTATGATTATGGCATTTATCAGGCATTCATCCTTGTCTCTAAATATAGATGGCCACACGCTCTCCCTTCTTTTCTGATCTGTACTAACTATCTGGTTGCCCAACAAGCTCCCAGTTATTCTTAGCACCAGTGTCAAATTATTTCTGTTCCTACTCTTTGTCTTTTACGCTGCACTACAAGTTCTTGTAAGCAGACATAACATGACATCCAGGCCACACTGACTAATCTTAAGGACTCCCCATACCCAATGTTTGTGTGTTTCCATGTCTGCATGTATGCATGTGCATAAGCATACATATGCAAACACATTTGCCTCAGCACACAAACTAATGCTTCAATAAAAATCATTTTTAAGGAATAGAATGACAGGCAGCATAACAATTAGATGTGTTTAGAAAATACTGCAGAATGTTGTTATGCACCATCAAGATGCCTTCAACTTAGGGAAACCCTACAAATCAGAACTCTCCAAAATAAGAGACCTATAAAAGATTACTCAGCTTTTGTAAACTCAACACTGTGACTTCCTTTATGAAGTCAATCTCAGTTTCAGTTTTCTTATTTTTCTGCTGCCTTCAAATTTTCACAGCATTATTGTATTTTCCAGTGAATCTTGCCTTATCATTGATGTAACCAAAGTAGGACAGCCTCAGTTTCTTCACTTTTGCCTCCAGAGAAAGTTAGGGCTCTAGGACCCAGTTGTTTGTCTTTCTGGCCATCCAGAATATCTGAAAAGCTGTACCTTCCCCCTTGGGTTCACTGCACAGCTTAACGTGCTGAAAGGGTTTGAGCATGTCAGAGAAACCAAGGTTAATTCCATCTCCGTTATGAGTCTGAAGTCCTAGCAAGGTCACTTAAGGTGAAATGTCTACAGCTGAAGCACCAGACTAGGATCCATCCACATTCGTCAGGAGTAATGGCGGCATCAGCAGAAGAGTATGGATAGTTCCAGTGGTGCTAGCAGCAGCAGCAGCTGAAGGTGATGCTGGCAAAGGATCTTTCACAGACCATGGCAGTGAGCCTTAGGCTAGCTTTTGTTAGTACTGCACAGAAGGAAGCAAGGGCAAACCACTTCTGAATGTTTGTTACTTTGAAGCCCCCATGGTAAGACTGCAGAATATATGTCAGGCTACCTCCGATTAATTTGCTTGAAGCTAGAAGTTATTAAAACATTTATATAAAAGCATCAAATATCTATCACAATTTTATTTCTAAAATATGAATAGGTTAATTTTTTAAAAAAATTAACAGTAGGAGCCAATTTTTTAAATTAATGACAGACCAGAAGTGCAGAGTTTTCATTCTCTTATCCTAATTGGTTTACCTGGTATAGTTGGCATGGACCGGCTGGCAAAGCTCATTTGCTTGAGAAGAACAGATGTTTTCTGAGGTACATCCAGATGTTCAGATAGGTTGGTGTCACTCATAAATTCAAATTTTCTTGACAACTGTGTAGCAACAAAAGTACATGGTATTCAGGATGAGAAGAGTAAATTATCCAACTTTAACATTTTTTTTACGAAGAAATACATATGTGGTAAAATTATTACAGCCATTATGTCTTAGTTATGTTGAGTAATATGTATTTTCCCATTTATGAGAAGGGACAGTTCCTGAATTATGGTTCTTCATAAATGAAATTGCTTCTGGTTAACCAAAGAGAATGTAAAATCAATAATTTAATAAGTGAATATCAATAATGTCAACAAGAAATTTCATTGAACAAAGGAGGGCATCCAGAGTTATTAAATTCAGTGGGGTTTTTTTCTCTAGTTGAATTTTGTTGAAATGTCAAGCAAGCACAGTCCAAGTGGAACTTCTGCACAGATTCTCATAAAACAAATGAGATATCCCCAAGGGCACAAAGATGTTTATTGAGTTGTTGGTGTTACGCTACTGGCAAAAAGAAGACACCTCTGTTCTATTCCTTTTAATGGCCAACTACTGCAAAGGAAAGATCATTTACGTGATTTGCTCCCACAACCATTTTCTTTTCTTATATCCATACTCCTTATTTGCCCAACGGAATTCTCCCCCACCCCAGGCTCCAATCATATGCACACTTACCAAGGAGATAAGTCCCCTACACAACATTAGTTAATGGGTTCGGTAACCACTCTGCTTGAAGAATGTCATTTTGTTTGGAAAAGGGGAAATGCTGCTTACCTATAAATTCCCATTCTTGGTGGGGATAAAAATAAATGAGAACTCAGACTTTGTTATGAGTTGGAAATAGCTGCAGTTTTCAGTGCAACTGAAACTATACCACATGCAAGAAAACAGATCTAAGGGCCTAAATCCAAACCCTGATGGTATTGCAGCTGTAGACTAATGTAACTTCTATCTGTTCCCTTTTCTGCCAAAACTTGGCTTGAGAAAGTTTTTTGCCCCCCCCCCCAGTTCATGGGGGAACTGCCATGGGAAGATAACAGATAATCTGCTCATCTTGCTTCCACTGTTCTACCAGTTGAACTCAATGCTACACCCTACCCAAGATCTTCAGAATCGGGATATTTGCTGAAAACAGCTGAAATGTGAGATGCATTTGTTCTACAAGATACCAAACTTGGAACCAGGAAAAATCCAGATGGTCACAACATATAGTTCAGGCTATAACCTTCAATATACTTGATAGGTTTCTAGAAGTCAAGCTGCTGAATTTTCAAATTCTCATTGCCATTCCATATTTCTTTATTTCTTGAAGATATGGCCAAGAAACCTGCACAGCCCTCTGAATCCATTCAACATCTGTTTTTGAAGACATAAACTGACCTTCAGCTATTTGTGTTATCATAATTTCAAAAAAGAGACTTTTAATTTCTGGTGTCTGGAGACATAAAAATATGAATTGTGAATTGGAGATATCTGCAGGTTATATACTTGGTCTTTTATATGACCAGAAAAGGAACTCAAATGACTCCGAGTGTGAGCAAAGAATTATGTCTAGCCTTAACCAACCTATCAATATCTGGCCTTTGGACAGAGTTTTAGCCTGCTTACATTGAGATATTATTCTATCTATTACGCAACCTTCTTGCAAAGGATTTCAGGTCTAATCTGATCTTCATTTAGCTTTCCTTCTGGACAGCAGACTCGATTAGACAAGGTTTCTTTACTAAAGTGTTTTCTCTTTCCCTTTTTTTTAAAAAACAGCTTTAACAATGCTGCTTTTTTAATACTCGAAAACATTTTGTTCTTAGGAACGATGTTATAAAATTTTGTGGTGCAAAGTGATATAACTCAGGCTGATGATATATGAGTATGACTAAAGTGCTCAAAGACAGATGACACAAAAAGGTGCTAATGATACAGTCTGGAGCCTGGAAGTGTTCACAGGGCACAGGTGGCAAATCTACAATGTCCTACCAAGGTCCCCCCTCCCCCCCCCCCGGTTTCACAAGAGTCCGAATGAGCATCTACGACTCCCTTGAAAATATCTCAGCCGGGATTAGAGATCACAGAAGGGCAGCTAGCTGCTTCCCCTTGGATGTCTTTAGTACATCTTCACTCCAATACATCTTTGCCCAAATATTTAAAAAGCCTGCTTCAGGACAGATTTCCAGTCTTTACAATTGTTAAGCACAAGTGTGCAGCTTCATTCATTGAGGTGGTGCAGTCAACTCAAAAGCCACCGCAGGCCACACTGGGCCCAGGGGTGATCTTGGGAACTGCAAAACTGCCCAAGGCACACACAGCTAGCCCATCCCTGTATTACATTGGGCACTAGGGTGTCCTTGTTTTACTGCTCACCAAAAGTGGCCTAACTATGACGTTAGCAATAAAGCAAGCTTTTTGTTTATAAATGACATCTTAATGAGATGCAATGGTGCCCTAGGACACACATGTTGAGTGACCTCTAGCATGTCAGGATTGTAATAAAGTGACCTTTTAGAATAACATACACATTTCATGTCGGGAAGTTCAGAGGCTGCCTTTTCATCAGCAAACACCACACTGCTTCTCTTTCCTCTCCTCTTGCATCTCCTCATCTTCACTTCTGGTTGGGTGCAGGTCAGGCGTACATTCTCATCCGACACTGACTTGGTTGTCTTTGGTGACATGACTTCCAGTTCAAAGCTACAGAGACAAAGTGAAGCAACGCTCACTGAATGACACCACCCAGGTCACTTTCTTATTATACTGAAAGATGCCACAACTCTATTTCATAGAATAACTTTGGATTTTGTCATGTGGATGCAGTTGATATATAGCTTATGGAGGAGGACATAGAATGACAGAGGGGAAAATATGGGGAAGGGATGGGGATGTGGCTTACCAGTGTCCTCATCATTACCAGAGCCCTACATGTTTTCAGAATCAACAGTCAAGTAGGATTTAAGTCTTTGAAAGCTAATCGGTAATCAGGGGAGTCAAGCTCATCATTGTTCATTTTAGTACAAGGCTTTAATATTAAAATATTGTTTAGAATTAATGTAACAATTACGATTCTTAGTGTCTCAGAAAAGTCATCACGTCATTATAAGCAGAAATGTGTCTAAAATGGAATCACCTAATGCTGCCCCGTGAAGTGATCTCCATTAGATGGCAATGTGAAAAGAGCATTTGCCCTTGTATTCCTATCCCTGCTGATGAGAGGGGTCAATATGAAACTAACCTTTCTGCAACAGGTTTGCTTGGTGTGCTACAGTCTGAATTCATGGAGGACAAGGAAATAATAGACATCTGGCGGTATGACCTCAGCATGGAAGTTGGCCGACCTACTCGTCTGTCATCAAAGTCAGGCTTAGCAGAGGATGCAGAAGAGAAGAAAAACACAATAAAGAAGTTTTGAGTACAAGGATCTCGTCACTGCTTAGCTGCACTGACAGAGAGAAAAATCATACCGTAACCTGGGCCAAAACAAACTGCAAAATTCTCAGCCAGTAATATTTCCCTGCGTAGTGTTCTTGAAGATAATAGTGCCGCATAGTTTGTGTTGGGATGCCTCATGTGGTGTAGTAGATAGTGTGATGCACAAGGAAGAACTCAGGAGGCCTGAATTAGAATCTCCACTTAGCAATAGAAGCTCACTGGGGGCGTGGAACTGGAAAAACCACTCCGTAAAATATCTCCCTTACTTTAGAGTTACTACGAGTCAGTTCTGACTTGACAGAATTGGTGTGATTTTTGGATGCTGATGAAATTAGGGTTGCACAGCTTTGACACATCAGAGTTTGGTGAGGCCAAACTAATCAAAACCCAACCCTTCACTGTTGCTTATTCTTTTCTGTGACCTTGATGCTTTTAATATGGCTGGTTTTGAAAGGCAATACCTGTCCTTCAGTTATTCAGTGAGCAGTACTATGTCATATTTACTACATTGTTTTGCAAAATCATACAAATAGGCATTTCTTCTTGCTTGTCTAAGCAGACCTGAAAATTAACAGAAGTCAGAGACTTAAAATCATTCCTCTGACCACTATTTCTATTCTGCCTACCATTAACCTGACAGAGATGAAACATACTGGTCATACAAGATGTCCTCTATTAGCTATACATTCTGTAGCTAATATAGACCATAATCAGAAATACTGTAGGTCACCTTCTTTAGGATCTGCTAATAACATCAAAGAGGCTGGGCATCCTTTATCTTTAAGCTGGAAGAGCTATTCTCCATGTATATATGGCAAAGAAAACATATCTTCATAAATTTAATACTTGAAATTTGGGGGGGGGGGTTAAAAATAATTGTAGAGATTTTATGAAACCTATATGGAAATGGGTATTTAATCTCACACTTCAAACTCCATTCCAACACTTCCTCATTGAGAGCCACCTCTGGCAAGGGAGTCAAGCATAAATTCAGAATAAAGCTCCCCAAGTTTATTTTCTAAAACATTCTGCATGTTATGTGCAGTGGGAATAGCTTCACATCTGGTGTATCCCAAATGCAGCAAGGAGACACAATCTGCACAGTTGCCTTTCACAGGAAAAGACAACCAGAGAGAGAGAGAATATGGTCAGAATGGCTATACTCTTGAATTAACTGGTTTGTGTAAATATATACACCCACAAACTTACTAATTGATGAGAAACTTCCTGAGAAGTTATCAAGTAATTTATTTGTCCACATGTATCTGAAGAAAGTTGCTTTTCATCAGTCCACAGCTAGCTGTGCTGAATTTCAGCCCAAGATAGTCGCTTGCATAAACTGGGAGTATCTGAAGACCATAAAGAAGCTGAATTGATCTGCTGGCTTATCTCTATGTTTCATGTCAGATTGTACCATACTATCTGGGAACTTTCCTTCAGCTTGCTATATTCCAGGTGACATTTATTCAGTGCGTAGTGTGACATGCTCAGCAATTGAAATCCATCCCTACTAGGAATATAAATCCTTTGCAGCCCTGGCTTCAGAGACAGGAATGAAGGATTTCAATATTGCTCTTATCAGGGACAATGGCAAGTAGCTTCTTCATGCTATAGATTTCTCAACAGAATTCTCACTTCGCAAGATTGCCCATCTTGCGGTGGGTGGGTGTAAAAATATGTCAGTACCCAACCATGAGAACTGGGTGAATTGCCCCAAATTAAGTAGCTTGCTGATGTAAGAATTTGGAACACTGAGTGGATTGTTCACAGCTTTCTTCATTGTCAACCAATCCTTCTGTGCTGGCTGTGCTTATGCACTCTGCTTCTCAAAGGCAAAGGACACCAGAGAAACTGGAGGTGGCAGGATGGGGGCAGGGAGAACTCTTCCACTCACATTCTTAGTTGCAGGAGGGTTGAATTGTTCTTCATTGAGATGCCAGGTTTTGTTTAGACAGCCCAAATTAAGAGAAGAACAATGGATTTACAAAGCGTTCTTTCCATCTCTCATGTCTACCTAGCCTCAAGCCACAATATCTCTCCTCTTTGCCGTCCAGATTAGGCAAAGGGCAATGTCTCCACCAGTCAGGAGAACCATGACAACTTTTAGTTGACATCTGAGTGGCGTCAGCTGTGTCAACTAAGATGGCCAAGGTTTTTTTTTTAAAAAAAAAACAGAGCCGAGGTCTACAATTAGGTCACAAAAGGAGGATGCTCTTTTCTGGATGGAATCGCTACCAGCCACTCCAGCCCTGCTAGGCCTCACTTAAATTTCTGATGGTATGGTAGCTAACTTATGTGGTAGTACCACACACACAGAAAGATTGCACCTTTCCACAGCAGTGAAGCCCAGGAGGTGCAGAATGAAAGGGAAATTAATAAGCTTCCATTTGCATATGCACAAACAGCTAAACAATATCCATAACCTGCATTATTTAGAAGTTAGACTGGATGATTTCTCTCCCTTGAATACGCTTTAGTGCTCGCCACCTAGGAGCTTTTCTATGGTAAGAGTGATTCAGCCCATTGAAGCCTGCAAGGGAGCTGTGTTCCAGGCGAGGATAGACATTTCATTCCATGAACAACAGCCTTCTCGTTCCTAATGCTATCAAATTTTTCATCTAATTATTTAGCTGTTTTGTTGGCTACGGCCCAAAGCTGTCAAAAACATAGAGTGGCAAATTCTACTCTGCAGGGCTTTTTATTTGTCTACAGTACCATTTTAGCTAATGTATTTATGTTTTATCACACTCGGGAGAGGTTGTTTCAAAAGCAGATCCAGGAAACAGTTGGAATCTTCCAAGAACTAGGACCCCTAGATGTTCAGTCTGGTTCAAAGCTGGAAGCGATTAAAATTTACAGCAGAAGGGGAAGAGGAGCTCTGTCCCCTGGCTGTCATATTTTCATAAGGCTTTCTTCTTTCTCCCTAACAAACTGCATCAAAGTTATTTCAAACAAAGCTCTTAACTCTGCACAAAGCAAACTCTAGCCCTCTAGGGGACAAATGAGCTGATCTGCCAATGGATGAAAGGAAGATGTTGTGCCTTTGGTTCACAGGCCAACCCTTAAGGTATGAGAGTGTTGTTTTCCTTCCTAGGGCAGCTTGAATAAAATTTAACCGACTGAAGGGAAAGAAAAGGGAGGAGCGAATCTTACCAGTTCTCTCATGCCATATTGTTTCTCCACTTTGGCCTTTAAGTGCCTGAAACACTCCTCCATGCGTTCATGGAAAGGACGAAGGCTGGGTGAAACCCTCCTCTCATGGATCTTAATTCCAGCCCCAAGAAATGGAATCTGGGAAGGAACAAAAAGAAGTCCCTGATCTTCACCAAATATTTCAAACTGACTATAATGTGCATGCCAACCAGACCACCTGCCCACAAAAAGTAGCAGCAAGTTCATACCGTAGGTTCTGGATGGAAATTCTAGATGAAAAGAGAAGAACAGGAGAAGGAGGGAAGAACCTTTCTGAGAAAGATGTAAGAACAACTCCAGAGTCCTATTTCCTAAGGACTGTCATAGATCATGGAGGTTTAGACAAGGATGCTTTATTGACTTTGATATATTGTTAACATAATGAATGGGAAAGAGTAATGTGCGAGTGTTTAGATCCACTAGCTTTGAACTCTACAACACACTTTGGTGCAGCTAATCAGGCCAAATGTGTGTTATAATCAGTAAAATAAACTACAGATCATCAGTTCACTTCAGTTCATATATAGTAGACATTCACTATGTGTTGCAAAGTTGCATATAGGCTGTCCATTTTAACCAAATAATTAGTAGACATGGTCTAGAGCAGTGGTTCTTAACCTTTGTTACTCGGATGCTTTTGAACTGCAACTCCCAGAAGCCCCAGTCAGCACAGCTGGTGGTGAAGGCTTCTGGGAGTTGCAGTCCAAAACTCCTGAGTAACCCAAAGTTAAGAACCAGTGGTCTAGAGGGGCGGGGTATAAATAAATAAATAAATAAATAAATAAATAAATAAATAAATAAATAAATAAATAAATAAATAAATAAATAAATAAATAAATAAATAAATAAATAAATAAAAAGTTAGCTCATGAGAATCCCATGAAGGTCTTGTGCAAAACAAAAATTAAGAGGCAGGCTTAATTTTTCAATGCCATCTTCAATGCCAGTGATTGCTACAGTACATAGCCACAACCTCTGTCCTATCTATAGAGAGGGAGTATCTTCATGGTTCTCAGAAGCAGGTGGAGGCAGCCACAGAGGTGCAATAAATTGGGCCACAAATAAATACTAAACCATTGCTAGAAAAAACTACTGGCTGGAACTGAGATATTCATGGATATTTAGTCATCTAAATACAGGACCTGATTGGATAGTTCAGTGAGTCAGGTATCTGGCTACGGAGCCAGAGGCTGGGAGTTCAGTTCCCCACAGTGCCTCCCAAAAGAGCCAGCCTGTGTGGCCTTAGGTAAGCTGCACAGTCCCAGGTTGTCCCCCAAATAAGGGAATGGTAAACCACTTTGGAGTCTTCTCTACCTAGAAAACCCTGGAAAAGGCCACCAGGAGTCAGAATTGACTTGACAGCACACATTCATTATTTTTTAAATAAGGGAAGGTCCTATTCCGTTAGTCAGAGTTGGAACATTTCTTTGCAAACATTTTCCATAGCTTTCTCACAGTAAGCCCATACTTTTCCTGTTGAGTTGCATGTCAAAGAAGCAGGCAACTGACAATTACAGGCGCTGGCCCACAAAGACTGGTAGCAATAAACATTTAGGTTCTAAAAGGAAACTTTACTGTTACATTGCATCTTTCATATAGGTGTTGTTTGGTGGAGTTTTTTTGCAGCATTTAAGTGTTTTGACAAAAACAAGAAAATACAAGTAATAATTCCAGGAGTGATAACTTACTGATCAGTCTTGTTGGCTGCCCTGCCTCCACTGCTGCCTGCCTGCCCCTTTCCACTGCCCCTGTCACCTCCTTACCTGGTCATGCCACCTCCTCTGGCCTTGCTTCCCTTCCAGGAGCCGGGCTTGCTATGTTGGTGAAGGCAGGCATGGCACAGTAGAAGGAAGTACACACACACTGGTGCCCCCCGCCTCTGCTGTCACTGATACAGCAGGCCCGGCTTCTGAAAGAGAAGCCACACCTCCTGCTGTCTCTGTGCATGCACCTGCCTATCAGCTGATATCATCACTCGGCCTATCAGCTCCTTCCAGGAGTTGGGCCTCCTGTCTTGGCGGCAGGGGCAGCAGTGGCAGCACAGCATGGCAGGAGAAGGTAGACCCCCCCCAGTATGCCCCTCCTCTCTAGTTCACAGTTTGGTTTTCCAGTCCGTTCATGGTGATTCATGGCTCATGGCTAACCATGAAACATCACAAGCTACCATTTTTCAGTGCCCATCTCTAGATGCAACAAAGGCACATGTTTTGCAACAAACAAGGAAGGAAACAGTCCTTTCATTTTATACTGCATCTGTATCAAGTCTTAGTCCACAGTCCTAGGCAGACATATATCTATGCAAGAAATAACATACACACAGAGCAGGGTTGAGGTTTCCATGGCTGCTCAAAACAAATTAAAAAAGAGCTAGCTTCTCATTTATGTCAACTTCCTTTTTTCTCTCAGAAATCAGATTCAGTAGAAGTTTCCAGGATACCCATAGCCCAAGTCTATGGCTTTCTAGAATTATGGTCTTAATAAGTATTAATAAAGCAGCTCAGTAGCAATTCCATAAACTGTCATAAGGAGTTCCAGCAAATCTTTTTAAGTTGCTGATGAAAGCTCTTATTGTCTATTCAGTGTCTTAATATGCAAATGTAAATTATGTAGACTCATGGGGATAGAAGAAACCTGAATGTAACTGCTGATTTCAAAATTGTGAACTAAAATCTTGTAAGGACTTAAAACACCTCACTCATGGGGGGGGAAAGGCTATAAAATTAGGAATAATAATGAATTATCATCTCATTCCCATAGCAAGTGTTTAGTAGAAAATACTAAAAATTTCATTCTTTTAGTTTCCCGTAACAATAAGACCAAGGGTGATTTACAATGATCTCTTCTTGCATTCACGTTTTCCCTTTTGTAGAAGCAAAGTCCATTTTCCCCCTTTTATATAAAGGAAGGTAATTTGCTTTTGGGAACTTTCTTAAAAATGTTTAAGAATGAAGGAGGGTGCACTGGTTCATAAGATTTCAGTACAACTTTCTCAGCTAGTTTTCTAGCTGAAATCCCAGTATGTAAATAATTAAAACATTAATCCTTTCCCCCTCATTTGACACCCAAATGTTAAGAATTACATGATGAGAAAGTTGCAATGGAATCTTATGAACCCTGAGTACAGTCTTTCCCCTTGACTTATGTGACTCTGCGACATGGCCATCTTCCTTTGGCTAGAATCCTATTGCCCTGCCAGCAGAGTGTTCCTCTCTACTTGTGCAGTTTCATGCAATATCCAGTGTGCAAATCACCCCATTTACACCTCACTAAGAAGGTACTAAGTATCTCCTTGCTCAAGCAAGGATCAGCATTCAAGCAGATTAAACAAACAAAATTCTGGCCTTTGCGTTGAGTCCTTTAATTTTGCAAAAAGAACTGGTAGAATTTTGTTCAGAAACCTACACATTTGGCCAACAATGTCTTGAAAATTCATCAAACCAACTTCACAGTCAGGCTGCTTTTGCATTGCAACACAGTTTTCTGGCAATATGATGAGGAATTTTATATAATACTGGTAGCAGATTAAAGAGCAAATAATTTCAAGAAAACATGTTCTTTATTAAAGGAGGAAAGGCAAACATGCACATGTTCTGTATCTAAACTCATATTTTGCTGCTTCATTGGAAAACAATAAGCAAGAAAAAAAGAAACAAAAATACTTTAGAGAACTGTGTCCAGCATTGTTATTACCTGCCAAGCAATCAGGTCTTTGAGTCTGTTTAGTTTCTCCTGATCCTCTGGGTGGTCCCTGATGTACTCATCTGTGAAGAAAGCCTACAAGCAGAAAACAAATCAGACAATCTTTCTTTTTAACACTGAAACACTCAATGTCGTCTCCAGGGTTGTGTTGCTGGTACAGTAAATCAAAGGATTACTTAATGTACAAAGCAACCATCCCAGTCCTTACCTTTTCATATTTAGCAAACCCTCCCATAACAGCTGGATCAACAATTCCATTCAGAAGCATGGACAGAGGGTTAATGGCAAGGTTCTCGTCACTTTGGTACTGATTAACCATGGCCAAGATCTTCTCATTTGTCATAGACATTGTTTCAATGGCATTCTCCAGAGGGCTAATTGTTGTCTATATGGGAGAGAGATTAAAAACACTCTTTGTTTCATCCAAAACTTTATTACTTATACATTAAGCGGATCCTGCATTCATAATACAGTGGCAACTTGGAAGTTATTTAACATTTAATCAGAATTTCCCATGTGAAGCGGGGAAAGGAATATACGTTGGATTACTTTTTTAATGCTTTATAAAGTCATAGACTGAGATGAAACAGCATTTGGCAACTTTGCCTTGCATTCCTATGGGTTAAGCTATGCAGTCACTATAATCAGAATTCTGCTACACACCTGTGACATTGCAATAACCTCAAACCAACGCAGGATACCAGGGAGTTTGTAAGCCGTAACAAAAGACGTTCTCTCGATCCACATAGACTATTAAAAGACACAAAGAGGGAGCATTGTCACAGTGAAATCATATTGTTAGGATGGTAAGCGATCACGGTAACTGGAATAACAGAAGTGCCTTTCCTGACATGATGTGCTATTTAAAAAGAAAGAAAGAAAGAAAATTAAATACAGAAGAGATAGCTTTACAAATCCAATTCTAAACGATGGCACTCTTATTCAACCTGCCAATAGAAGGAGACATCCAGTCACTGAAGGGGAAGCGGTTTAGTAGAATGGACACATATTAGATTAGAACCAGGCTGATAATGGAGTAAAAGGTTTGTCTTTAGCATTACCAACAAATCATTTATGACTCCACTTGGCTTGGGTATTATTTAATGACAGGCTGAAAATTATACGCAATACTGTAGATAAACCCATGCAATTTACTAAATGTAAGTTCTTCATTGAAATGTGCTTTAAATTTCACACAGTAACATGAAAATCTGACAACAATGAACCACCAATTCAAACAGGACCTTTCAAATGTTTGCATCTCTGTTGTTCTGATCACCATTATAACAGTAAAGGCACACTCCTATTTCCTAACCCATTCAACCAAACCCCATTCGAACTTCATCAGTTATTTCTGGCTGCACATATACAAGTTAGTTTCTGAAGCCTGCTACTTTGCCTATTAGTGAGCCAAACTTGATTATTACTCAAACTACAATCTTACACATACTTAGGTGGGAGTACATCTCATCATACCTTGGATATTTCTGAATAATAATGCTGAGGAAAAGCAGGCATATTTTTGAGTTTCCCTCAAGTGGATATTAGATTGTATTTCTGCATTACCTCCATTTTAAATGTTCTGGCCATAGCATACCATGAAACCAGAATAAATATGCTCAGCACTTGATTCTTTCTCAGCTCTCATGCAGGTAAAATCTATCCCAGAGGTAGCAGGCCAGGCTGGTCTCAAGGTAACTGTTGGCTCTTAAGATACCAATAACTGGACGAAGGCATAGTTCTCCCAGCCCTCAGAGTGCTACAGAGGCATTTATCCATCTTTCTCACTACACTCAACCCAACCTCTGGATATAATATATTGTTCAGCCTGAACATTCACCATACATCAACTTTGGAGACATACAGTCCTGGACATTTCTAGAAAGGAGAATATATATATATATATTAAAAAAAACTTACAGCAAATTCATTTTCAGGGTCAACGGAACCTTTTCTGACTGGTCTTGAATAATGGAATCTTTGCACATAGTTAGACTTATAAAAGCTACAAGAAAAAAATGGCAGCATATTAAAAGAATAGTGGCAATTTGGAAGAGGTCAGATAAGAATAAGAGAAAACTGGCAAAAACATTTGATGGAGACACATTCAAGAGCAAGGATGGCACAGTGGAAAAATACAAAAGCACAAAACAATTAGTAAAACATTCAAGAAAATAAAGTGCTGAATATAATATAAACATCAGGTGTTCCTCGCTGGAAAGGATATTCCACAGACCAGGCACCAGCACTGAAACATCATCCTCTCTCACAGATACATGCTTTTGCTTCCTTTAGTAAGGACACCTGGGAAAGGCCTCAGTTAATGAATTTTAGGTTCAAGGTAAATAAATACAGAAGGAAATCCTTCAGGCAATTTCACCACAAAATATTTAGAGCATCAGACATTAAAACTAGCACTGTAACTTGAGTCCTGAAACAGATTGGCAACTAGCGCAGATGGCAGAGTACTGACACAATGTGATTTTGCCAATTAACAGCCTTGCTGCCCTGTTTTGGTCAGGCTGACCTTCATAAACTCCTTTTTAAAGGTAAACATCTGCATAATACATTGCAATAACCCAAACAAGAGGTTGAAAAGTCATGGATGATTCTTGCCAAGTTATCTCAATCCAGGAAGGGAGCTTATTCAATATAAAAGCCTATGCCAATGCACGGTGGTCCTAGCTACTAGAGATACCTGTGTTTCAAGGGGCAAGGAAGGGTCACAATTATCAAGCTACAGAGCTGATCATTTAGTAGAAGTGGAGATCCTTCCAGCATCAGACACATTTCTTGCAAATAATAATTGTGTTGTCTTATTAAACCGTGCATTATTGGCTCACTTCTAGTCCACTGTCCTAAGATTAACTATTTCATTTATATTAAAGGGAAAAGAGAGGTACAGTACAACTGAAACTATATGCACAACTGATGGCATCTCATCCCAGTTTTCTAGATGAAACCAGCAGTTTCATGTGAAGGTTGAAAGGCATGTGGGGTAAACTAGATCCTTGTGGAACCCTACAACACAACTGCCATGAATATGAGCATCTCCTTGACTCATTGGGGGTGCAACTCCCCCCCCCCAAATCTCAGAGGGAACATTGTCTATCTGATCACAAGCTCCCTATGGCCATGAGGCAAAGCCATAATTCCCTGTTATCACCACTTGAAATCAGGAACTCAAATAGGAAAAGGAATGTTGCAATACAGTATATGCAATAACAACACAAGCAGCCTGCCCATAAAATATAAAGACTTATATAGGTTCAGGTCTCAACAACAGAAACTGGACCAGATAGTGTTCTTGATATTGCTGACACTGAAAGGTACAAACCTAAATCATGATTCACAAGAGTCATAATGACTTTTGTAAACTAGTCATGATGTGCCACCAAGCAAAAGAGTCTCTCTCCCTCCTTCTCCCTCTCCTTCTCCCTCCCTCCCTCTCTCCCCCTCTCCCCCCCTCCCTCAATGAAGAGCTGTGCTGGACACTAGTGTGAGGATCCTATAGAGGTAGAAGAGACATCCTGTAACTTTTTCACTGAAAATATTTAACCAGGGTCTCTCAACATGTCTTTGATCTAGCACAATTCTCTCTCCACCTCCATTCTAGCCATCATCCCTCTTATTTCATTGTCCTCACTTCAAAGGTACAGTGAAGGAACTGTGTGGGTTCTGCAAAGAGTAGGGGGATGTTTAGGGAGGACTAAAACATGTATGTGCCCCACAGACTGTCTGTGCCAGAACCTATCAGAAGCCATTAGCCACCAGGGCCAGATCATTTGAATGGAAGGCTGAATTTAGTTAGTGGTAAGTACTCAGCATTGGGCGTTGACTTGGTGACAACTCACTCTACACACACCTTCCCTTATCCTTGAATCACATTTGTTCTCAGTGCCCATAGAAGGGCAGGAAAAAGGGCCAGAGAAAGGTCATTAAAAGCTCATCTTGAGAGAAAGTCTCCAATAGAAACAGACAACAGCTTTTTGATAGAATAGAATTTTTTTAAACATAACACTGTTTGTTAGATGTACACTTTTCTTCTGCCAAACTCTTTTAGGTGTTCGTATTATTTAATCTCTGTTTGACCATGGGCAGAAAGTAGATAATACAAAATACATTGATATGCAAATATAAAAATCCAAGAAAAGAGATACACATGTGCCACACAGAAGGAAGCTTCTCTCAGATCACCTCCAGTGACCTTAAAAACTATTTGTCAGCTCTAGCCACAGACTGTGAGCCTCTTCCCAGAGTTGGGGATCTATCGCTTCTCTATTCTGCTCACATATTATGTGGTGGCTATTCATACTATAAATATTAACTAATAGGAGTAGCTGGCATGAGGTATTTTTGTCTCAAGGGTATGATCTAAGTATTGTTTCTTAATGTTACGAAGTTTTCAAACTTAAAAAAAAACCAGAAACATAAAACAGTACACCTAGTTAGAAATATTATATCAAAATCGATAGAAGCCAACATTATTTTCAGAGGTCAAAAGAACATGAAAGTCCACCCAGCCATTCTGAATGGCAATTTGCTGAAATCTCACTCTGCAGACATGGCTGCTTCTGCGCCCAGTCCACCAACTCCCCCCTTCCCTGTTTTATTTATTCTTTTATAGACGCACATAAAGTACTATGTTTTATGGCGAGCTGTAAATGACCCGGTAAAGCAGATGATATTTTCCTTGCTGTTACGTGCGATATTTCAACCACTGTTGAAGATATAACAAGATCAGCTCTTGTGGCAATTCCACTTATAGTGCAGCAATCTAGACTCTCAAAAGCATGGAGCCATAAAACAACACCACTTCGTGAAAGGTAGGCAAGTCTTGGGGAAAATATCTAATTGAAAATGAAGCCAAAGTGCCACCAATATTATTTAATGATACTGCATAACACAAAAAGAGAGGGGGGAAACTCTCAGCTGTTTAAATACCCTGCTGAAGAAACTTAATAGCTAGTCTTCAAAAAAATAAAATCGTCACAAATGGGCAATGATGAACAAATCCCTTTTTCTGCTGTGCATCTGAGAATAACTTTACTGATACTTTTTTAAAAAAATGAACAATGCCCTTCAGTCAGTAGATTAACATATCAGTGGTAAGGCTGAGTTCTTTTTTTTTCTTTTTTTAAAAATCTATGTGTGGCTTTGTGTGCATGTGTATGGGTCTACTATATAAGAGCGACACATAAATATTATACACAACAGTAAGATACAAAATAAGAAGCATATTACATTTGTGATACTGAGCTCTAAATTTGCTGATATTCATTCACATAGAAAATGGATGGTGGTGGGAGGAGAAAGGTGGGCACAGCCGGGCCTGCAGAAAACTGTCTCGAACTGTTAGGAACATATGGACCTCCAGATTTTTTGGACTCCAAGGATTTAATCCAGTGTTTATTTTCAACTAGAACAGACCTGCTTAATCAACATAGCTTACAGAAATGTTATCCTATGGGTTACAATAATAAACAAACAAAAGAAAGTAAAAGTAAAATTATTAAAACTATGTATATACTTTAATTTTGTTTAAAATATTTTTACCCTGCTTTTCTCCTTAAAAGGACCCAAAGTGACTTGCATCAGCAAGAGACAATATTTAAAAGTTAACAACAGTAAGGATACAAATATTAAAAGTAATCAAACAAATACCACACTAAAAATGATGAACAAAATCAACACCAAAGACAGATTCAAAGCAGCAAAGCTCAACACTCCATTTAACCCTCCCTCTCAGACAACCAGTCACTCTAAAGAGAACAATGTTTGTCTGCTTGCAGAAAGACAGCAAAGATGGAGTGCGACTAGCTTCCTGTGGGAGAGAATTCCAAAACCTGGGACCAGCAACAGAGAAGACCCTCTCCCATGTCCCCATCAAGCACACCTGTGAAGATGCTGGGACTGAGGGGGGGGAGCCTCCCCTGATAATATTAACACCCGGACTGGCTCATAAAGGGAGATGGGGTCCTTGAGATAGATCCAAGCTGTTCAGGGCTTAATACATTAAAGCATCCTCTGCTGATCCACCATCAATACCCTTAGGGCAGTATTTATTTATTTATTTATTTATTTATTTATTTATTTATTTATTTATTTATTTATTTATTTATTTATTTATTTATTTATTTATTTATTTGATTGATTGATTGATTGATTGATTGATTGATTGATTGATTGATTGATTGATTGATTGATTGATTGATTGATTGATTGATTGATTGATTGATTTGTATCCCGCCCATCAGTACCAAAACAGAAGGAGTGTTCTATAAAATACTGCTCAGAAACTGCCAAATTATTAAAAAAATATGGGCACATGTCCATATCACCAGTAACAGACTTTTATAAAGGTTCTCTTAGTCATGGAATAGATTAACCTGGAAGTTGCTGCTGATCTGCTCCAGGTAAAATTTGGGAGACCAGGCACCATTAAAGAATGCAAAGAAAGAAACCAAAATAACGAGGTTTCTGTTCCCTATGGAAAGATGTTTTCCGCTTCTTCCATTAATTTTGTGCAACTATTAATCTACCAAACCTGAATGAAATCTGTAAGGGGAATTCTTAACCCTCTTGCCTCACAAAGTTTCTAATTCTTTCCTGCCCCACAAGAAAAAAAAAAGGGGGGGGAACAGATCAACATGAATTAATCTTGAGCAAAACAGAAGATCTCAGAGACTATGAACGGAAATGGAATCAAGATTTGTCAAAAGCTTTGATGCACAATGAGACACCAAAATATAAACAGTTTACTCATTATGCCATCATGGCAGGAAGAAAGGAGATAGAAACATAAATCAGACAAATGACAGAGGAGTGTCAGAAGGAAGGGATGTGGCTGAAAAGATTAGGAGTTTCAGCTTCCCCAAAGACACACAAAAAATCATCCCATGGCCCTAAGAGAGTATATTCACTTAAGCTGTCTTTATTGTTAGCAGATTCTCTTCCAAACTTAGCACTATAGGGTGGTTGCCACCTTCCCATTACTGTACCAATGACTGATGGAGACAAAAGCACAAAAGGTTCTGTCTAATAGATGACAGCTATTGCATTACATTTGAATTATCATTCTCTTCCTTCAGCTGCATTTGGCAGCATTAGCCAGATTGGAGGTTCAGCAGAAGGTTTTTTTCCCTTAATGATGAGGGGAAAATAAACTTAAGCATGACAGATGGAAGGACAGGTACAAAGACTTGCACACACATGTTTTCAAGGTGTCCCTTATTAGGCTGGTAATTTGTATGCCTCCTGGTAGAACACTTTTTATATTAGCAATTGGATCCAGCTGGAAAAATGCCTTATGTTGCTAATGGTAAAAATTACTTATATAAAGATTATCTCTTTGCTGTTGATATTTAAAGGACATATTTAGGGAACTCAAGATGTTGTCTTATTGAAAATCTGAATCTGCATGTGAAGCAAATAATTCTTAGATTCTTTTAATGATAGAATGTAATGTCATCCTGTCACGTGTCTCCCACAGCTTCCTGACAAGGAAAGGAATTACATGGAAGCAGGATGAAAGTAGGAAGCTTTTAATTTAATATTTTAATATGATTTTTCTTCAGTGCTGCCTTGGATATACAGCATTATGCTGTGAAACAAGATGAAAATAAAAGTAAGTCATATCAGATTCTTGCTATGTAAAACAAATTAAGGTATGTAAAACAGAAGGCTTTGAAAGTAAAGTGTTTCTTTGCCACCACAAATTTGGTCAGTTGGAGAAACCTGTGGTGCAATTATTATAGTACAGCTCATTCCATACACAAACAAACTGTCCCCACACTTCAGCTGTGCTGTCTGGGTGATTCTGGGAATAATGGTCCACAAACAGTACATTTTCTAAATGCTGTCCCACACTATCAGGCCTCCATTTTCTGTGGAAATATTAGCTGGTAACAGCTCACAAATCAGGAGAGAATGTATTTCCGGGTCCTGTTAATACTTCTTACTGAATATGATTAAATGAATTTCAAATGTATATGGTGCTTAGAGATGTTGAAATCAGCAAAACCCTTGAGGTTCTCTTAATTACACTTCATAGCTTGTTTGGGCTTAGATCTATACCAGATTGTGGGGAGGTAGGCATTCCCCCATAGAAATGTTGCATTTATTTCTATTTTTAATATTATATGTTTTTGTGTATATTACATAGAATATTATATATTTTTGTGTACTTTTTTGAAATGTATGCATTTCTTCTGCCAGGTAAAGCATGCTCATTCATTTTTCAAATATGTACACTTTACATTTGCGTTCTTCAATAGTAAGCATTCACTGAACATTTTGGGTGCTGTTGCACAAATGTAAGTGTGTCGGGGGAATGACTTCCCATATCTGAACATCTCCTCTGTCTAGCTTGACATAGAATCAACTTGAAGCAGATGGCAGGAAAGCAAGATCACAATTTTAATAACTCTGTGAGACAATCGGTCTCAAGGATTTTTATATCAACAACAAGAAACATGAATCAAACTTACTTGATGATCTGATCGGGCACTGGTTTGTTTTTGAATCGAGGATGCTCTTCCAAAACTGGCTGTACTGTGAAGCACTGTATGTCTAAAACCAAATCAGTTAAGGACATAAGGAATAGATCATATTCAATTATACCCTGTTACAGGTTACAATCAGCAGCGTGGAAACAAACAAATCTTCACCAAATATATCTGAGATTAAAAGCTCTACAGTCAAGAATATTGGCATTGTTATCTGAATAGTGAGGTTGTGAAGAAATTTATTATTCTCACCCAAGATAAGCTGTGTCAACACTGGCAAGCCCCTAATAATGAGATGAGTGCCTTTTGTGCGTGTTGCTGTTTCTGCATTTTGCATAAATTTAATATCTTCTCCTTCTGTGAAGCGAAGTACACAGAAGAGCAAGAACAGAAAGACAGGGTGATTAATCACAACAAAGCAAGTGTGATTGGGTTCTTTGTCTAGCGTAGGCGGGCCTAGGGATTTGGCGGGAATGACAGTCGGGGTAGACGTTTTTGTTCCAATCAACTCAGGTTTATTAACTTTAACATTGGTTAAGTCCGGACTAAACGGGTCCAACAACTCTGCATCTGTTAACAGGGTATACTTCTTAGGTTTAACAACTGTTCCAACATTCCCCACTCTTAACGTCTCTTCACTCCAGGGAGGAGGGTTGCACCCGAATTCATTATGGGAATACTCAGTACCGCACGTCGTCCCACAACAAGGATGCTTCAGGACAGCACCCTCTAGCCTCGGTAGAAAGGAGCTGGTTCCACAAGGGGTCCCGCAAACCTCCCAAGGTTGAGTAACCGAATCCACTTCCTTGTTCCATCCCTTTCTTTGCTCACCTGCTCCCTGCTTCTTTAGTTCTTTGGGCAAGGGCAGCAGTCCATCCTCCTTCATGAGGTTTGGAAAGCTTTTTACCAACCGGGCTATTCTCTCTCGTTCTGCTCCTGTTTCATCCGTCTGAACCCGTCTTTCCACACTTTCCGTTCTGCCTCTACCTCCCTCCTCCTCTCCTTTTATCTCCTCGTCCCATCTCCATACACCCGACTCCTCCCCCCGATCCCTCGCTCTTTCCGCCAGGAACACTTGAACCGCTTTATTTGTTCCGCCGTCATCATCATCCAGTTTTATTAGTTCCCCCACGACACATCCTTCACTTTCATCTTTTGGCTTTTCAAGTGAGGACGGCTCACTCCTGTTCCTCCACTCACAGCAAGCAACCCATCCAATGATTCTAGTGTTTAAATATCTGAATCTCACATATGCTACCTGAAGTGCTTTGAGTCTGTTTCTTACCAGGCAGGACATGTGTAAAAGACAGATTTGCCATAGTCAACATACTTCTTTTGTCTTTTGTATTAAGTGATATTGCTTAGGTTTCAACATTCATACATGGGTTTCGTGAAATTAATGAAAATAATATAATAAACACAAATAAAATCACACTAATACATAATAGTAGTATTAAACCAATAAGAATACTAAAAACCACAGTTTTAAAACACTTGAAAACATACTCACTATTTAAGTCTAGGGAGCATCCTATAACAGCCCCTATCTGATCCAACTCCATTGCAATTCAGTTACAGGGATGGTTAAAAGGGAAAATCTTTGCTTGCCAACAGGAGGACAAAAGGAGGAGGGCCAACATGCTTCCCAGGAGAGCACATTCCACAGTCCAGGCAGCCACTGAGAAGGTCCTCGGCCTTTAAGGATGATACTGACAGGACCAAGAGAAGGGCCTTACTGAAAGAAGTTAGGATGGAATATTCCTTGTTAATTTCAGCAGTAAGGTGGAAATCTCTTTACTTACCACCCTTTTCCCATATGACCATGACTCTTGGTTTCCAAAATGGGCAGACATAATTTTCCCCCATTTTCCATTCTAAGCAACATGCATTAGCATTGGCACATTCTACTAAGATTATAATTTTTAAAAAAAATCAATGACATGCCATTGTTGCAGATAACAGTGCTTTTCTCCACCCACGTGAGTTTAACTTGTGGATGGATGATGACTAAATATAGTGAAGAAAATGACAATAGGATGAACTAGATGAAGATCTTAGAAAAATTACTTTTTCGACTACAGGTCCTAAAAGCCTCTATGGCCAGCGCCTGTGCTGGTGGGAGCATTTGGGAAGTGGTAGTTCAGAAAGTAACACTTCCAAGTTCTGGGTAGAAACATACCAGTGAGGTTGTTTCCAAGTCTAATCATGGGGCAGCATGTGTCATCTTCTTCTGTACAGCACAAGGTAAAAAGTATTTGGTGATCTTTTTAAAAATTGCAGCTTTGTTGATCATGTCAGAAACAACATGAGGCTTTCCCTTCTTTCTAGGGCAGTGGTTTCCACTTGCCTCACAAATGCTATAGCACTACAGTTCACAAAAATCCCATTCAGCAACATCTGGAGATGTTCACTTTGGAATCATGGCTCTAGTATCAATGCACTTTGGTTCCAGTTTTTTTACCTAGACCCGAACGTAGGTTGCAGTGCACCCAGAAAGGTTCACAGTTGGCCACTAAACAAGCAAAGTTTTCACTTTGTATGTTCTGTGGCTCTTAATGTCGAACTGTCAGTACTGGAGGCTTCTAGAAGCACAAATAGAAGGTTTAGAATGAAAAAAATATTTGGGTGTGTGTGGATTCGGTGGTGGTCCTGGAGCACACAAAAATGTCCTAGGTTGCCTACATGTGCTCTAGCGTATGCATTTGCTGTCCATATTTTTGTACTGGTTAAGCAACCCAAACTGCTGTCACACGATGCAATAGTATATGTACAAGAGAGAATTAACTCCACAGTAAAGTATCCTTCCTGTGGGCCCCTTTAAATCCTGGTTGGGACTAACACAGTGAGTCAATTAAATCTGGAGTTCTGAAAGGAATCAGGCTCTCAGTTTACAGTTCAGAGGTCATCTTTTGGGAAACTACTGGCCAGATGAATGTCATGGAAGTATCCCGGTTCTGTCCCACCCTTGATGCTAAGTGGCGATGAAAGTTATTAGTGCATGGATGAGAGCTTGAAGGGAGACTTGTGGAAGCTGCTCTGAGCTTTCTAAAGAAAGAACAAAATATCTGTCTGTGGTATGAATATATCTATTTTTAAAAAGAGCTTCTGGCAGCTTAAGATTATTTAATACACTGCAAGATTACAGAATGGTTAATTTCCATATAGCGCCGATCGCAATTTACGCATGAGCTTCATGCAATGTCCTACGTGATTTTGATAAAATATGTGGTCTGCAGTTTTAAATAAAATCCTTTAAGGGGAGGGGCTCGTGCCTACCCATTGTTGAGTGGAATTGTTGCAGCATGCTAGGTGAATAAAAGCCGGAACAATTTTTGTTGTTATTATTAAAATAGCTCTTCAAAATTACACCCTACAGGTAAGAAGCACCAGTCTGATTTTAAAAAGGCTAACGTACGCCTGTGCAACAGTTTTCTTACCCAGAATACAAAGCTCAGAAAAAGGGAAGGTGAAGGGTGAGTAAAGAACAAGAAAAGCTTGGTTTTAAAGTGCTTTTAGCTTGAGTGTTGGGGCTCGAGAAATGGAAGCAGTGATGTTGTTTTGACAAGGTGTTATAAAACATTCTTGTAGAAGGCTTATGGTTTTTCAGATTTTCTTTGTCCGCTTTACAATGTGAGTGCGGGCTTTTAAAAGTCATGCCACAAAAATATCATCTTTCTAAACTGACAGCTTAACATGTAGAGATGACATATTAGCATTCTGTTATATGTTCTTCCACCAAACAAATAGGCAGAAAGCAAGAAATATTGGCTAGAAGCCCCTTGGTGTTTGCATGAGATTTGCATAACTTAACACAGGCAACTGCAGCTAATTGACAAGCCGCCAGGGCATGCTTCAGTCACATGCCTGATTGTGCAACCAAGCCTGGCATCTTGTCATTTAGCAACAATTAGGTGCAGCAAGATATGCAAAATATATGGAACACCAGTAAGATCCTGGTTAGTACACCACCAACACAATGAGAAAACAGCCAAAATAGGTACCATTGTTAGCATTAACAAAGCTCCAAACACTCTGGGCCTTGAATACTGCAGGAAGCAACTTCACCTCATGTTCTATCCTACTCCCTTGAACCAAAGAGGAAACCTCCTCCTATTTCCCTTGTTCACAGTGTGCTCTGCTAGGTTACAGAACAGGGTCTTCGAGACAACTATTTAAGTCAATGCTCCACTAGGAGAAATGTGCTGGCCTATATGAATGATGATATTTTCTCATCAAGTGACATTCAGGAAGGCACCCCTAAGCTATTCAATCACATGCTTTATTTTAGGTCACTTCTGCTGATATTGTAGAGGTGCTGGAATGGCCTTCTTTTCTGGCAGTCATATATGTTCATGTGTGTTTTCCTGAGATAGAATAAGGATAAGAATAAGAATAAGAATTGCAGAGCTGGAAGGGACTCTGTTAATCATCATGTCCAGCACCTGTCAAGGAGGCATAAAGGGTGAAATATAAATTAAAAATTGAAAAATGCTGTGGAATGCACATATATATTACCAATGTTATGCTAGAGGGGATGGGGAATCTCATGGGGAAATAAATTGCTTTCTTACTCTGTCAATGAGTCCTAAATACTCTGATACTTGGGTATCTGACTAGAGTCACAAGCTGTTATTATGTCTATGAGATGTACATGGGCCAGGACTTCCTGTCAACAAGAACTCTGCACATAGTAATATACAAATATCTGGGGGAGGAGAGATTTTAGTTTTATTGATTCATTTGGCTCTGAATGCTGGAATGATATCCATTATCCTCTGTGCAAAGACCTTCACCAGGCACAGCTACAATTTGACAGCTGTTCCATGTACACCCTTAAGGCAGAACTCTTCATCATTCTGTCAAATTCTTCCTTTGTGAAGCTGCAGATGGACAGTAGTATTTTGGAGTGCTACAAGTGCACGAGAAAAACACTGCTGCCTGCACTGTGTATGCTTATCTCACAATCACCTCTGGCTAGAGGGCAGATGCTTTGCATGTACGAGAGGCTCCCAAGTTCAGCCACCCGAATCCGTGGTTACAGTAGGTGCATGGTATCTGTGACATTTCAGAGTTCAGTTGGATTCCAACTCCCTTTGGTCCCCTGAGGATGTGAATTTGATCGTGTCTCACAATTAGTGGGCACATGAGAACAAAGTGTGGTTTATTTCTTTCCACAAAATCACTGAATAAACACTATTTCCCACAGAATGCTGCATAAATTTATGTCATTTCTTACAAAGCATGTTGTGCAAAAGGTATAGAATAGGTCTTTTTCTTGAGCAAATGTGTTCTTGTGTTCTAAAACGTATTTTGGGGAGCTGGCTGGCATCACCGACAAACAGGGAGGGCAGTGGCAGGCAGGCTGTTGGCAGAAGCAACTTTTAAAAACAATACTTGTTTGGTATGTTTTCATTCTGGTGCTGGCCAGCTGGTATAATATACAGTATGCTTGGTAGAGGTGTGAATAATTCCTCACAACAACAACCTTTATTGGCATAAAGAAAAGAACATATTAAAACATACAGTTAAGTAAATAATTAAAATAGTAAGGAGGGGGGGAATGAGACCGCAGATGCTTAGGGGAGTCAAGTTAGTTTTTTGAGGACTGGGAAGTGAGAACCTGTGCAAGGAACTCAGCTACTAAAATCGTTGTTTCTTGAGAGAAATCATGAAGGAGAAAGCCTGTCAGAAACTGTGGGGGACCCGGAAAGTCTGAAATGATTGGTCCTAGAGTACGGTCTCGGAGATCTCTTAGCTCTGGACAATGACATAGAATATGCGTAACTGAATCAGGTTCTAAACCACAGAGGTTACAAGTTCTTTCTTCGAAGGGTATTCTGGCATACCGTCCCTTGAGAACTTCGGAAGGGAAGATATTCAACCGCGCTAACATAAAAGCCCTCCTGGTTAGAGGGTTCAGCAGGGACTGCATATAAAGATTTCCGGAGCCAAAGGTGGGGAAGATACCGAAGTAAATTGGGGAGCATGTTTGATTAATACTGGAAACTAGATAAATATACTCAGATTCCCATAGTTTCTCCTTAATAATAGAAAGCGCCTGTTCGAAGTTGCTGTTAAAGATGGAGCTTAGAGATATACCAATCGATTCAAGTTTGGATTCACAAAGTGTAAACCACTTAGATTGGTAATGATCTTTAAGTAGGTGCACAAGGAGAGAGTCTGGGTTTGATTTAAAGAAAAGACGGAGCCAGAATTTAAAGGTAAGTGCCCACGCTGACGTTGAGGGTAAATGCGTGCCTAGCTCTAGGGCAATGGTCGATAATTTAATTGAGTTTGGAATCCCTAGAATCCGGCGGTAGAAAGAGGCAGCCAATAGGTCAACTTTGTTATCCATCGCATTAATCCATATTGGGGCTCCATAGAGTAGGCGATTGATCAGTTTTACCTGGAAAATTTGGGTGGCAGCTGGGATAAACTGGTTCCCAGCTTTATAATGGAATTTGGTTATAGCTCCTAGAAAATATGAAGCAGATGCAGTTGCAGAGTCTCTATGTACCGTCCACTTGAGTTGAAAGTGGAAAAGTAAGCCTAAGTACTTAAAGGATCTCACCTGTTCAATCGGTTGGCTATTAATTTTCCAGTGAAAGAGCTTCCAGGATTTTGAGAAGACCATAATCTTGGTTTTCTCAGCGTTAATTACAAGATCATTACGTGAGCAGTAAGATTGAAACAAGGAGAGAAGTTGTCTTAGACCAAGACTAGATATAGAGAGGAGAGCAGCATCATCCGCGTATAATAGAAGGGGTACAGGTATCTTATTTAGGAACGGGGCAAACTTTTCGGCTGGTGCCAGCTGGGAACGGAGATCGGCTAGAAAGAGATTAAATAGAGACGGAGCTAAGATGCATCCCTGTCTCACTCCTCTGTTGATTGGAATCTTCTCAGAGACGGAACCACTATGATTATAACGAACCTGGCAGGAGTTAGCGTGATGCAATTTGCGTATTAAAAAAAGGAGACGCGGGGGAATTCCCCACGTAGCTAATTTTCCCCACAGAATGGATCTGTTGACTGAGTCAAAGGCCGCTTTCAGGTCAACGAAGGCCACAAATAGTTTCCCTTTAAATTGGTATGTGTACTTCTCTGCTAGATGCGAGAGAATTAATGCGTGGTCTAGTGTTGAGCAGCCCGGGCGGAAACCAATTTGCTCATGACCTGGAAGATTTGCAGAAGAGGACCAGGTATTAAGATGGACCAGAAGGTGTTTACTGTATAACTTTCCAATTGTGGAGAGTAAGCTAATCGGCCTATAGTTACCTGGGTTCGAGGGGTCACCTTTTTTAAAGATGGGAACTAGGATGGAGGTGAGCCAGTCTTCCGGAATAGACCCATGTTGGTCAATTAGAGTAAACAGATTTGCCAGGGGGTCAGCCCACCATTGGGCGTTGTTAATTAAGAGGTCATTGGAGATTCCGTCAGAGCCGGGAGACTTTCCGCGTTTCAGGGAATGAATAAGCTTTAGGATCTCGTCACTGGAGACCGGGGGCCAGAGGGGGAGCTCAGAGGGAATATTCTTTAGGCTCGGGGCTGGATCTTGGGAGGAAAATATTTTCGAGTAGTGAGTTGACCAGTCAGAGGGGGAGATCAATAGGGAGCTTTTATAGGGGTCTTCCGTGATGGAGTGTGCTATCAGTGACCAGAAAAGTTTACTGTTCTTTGTTGTAATGGCCTCTAAGAGCTGACTCCATTTCCGCAAGGCGAAATTGTGCTTCTTAATGTCGGTAAGTCTGCGCCATATAGTTCTCATTCTACCGTAAATGGCCTTGATCTCTGGGGAGTTGTTGGCTTGAGATAGTGAAAATAGGTGGCGAATAAAGCGTTTAGTGGCCCAACATTCGGCATCGAACCAGGTGTGATGTACGACTTTATTTTTTGGTTTAGCTTCAGAGCCAAGTAATTCCGCCAGTGAGTGGGTAATCTTCTGGTAAGATGAAGCAGCTAGAAGTGGTGATGTGGTAGACCGAATTGTATTTCTTAAGAGAATCATGTCAGGGTTAAGAGACCATTGGACAAAAGCAGAACTAATCTTAGGGGACCATTTGGGCCAAAGCTTGGGGTGATGGGGTAGGCTGTCGTTGAATTCCTGGGGGGAGGAAATCGAAATTTTAATTGATAGTGGGAAATGGTCACTGTCAATGCGGACACCAATGGAGAAGTTGCTGCAACTGGTCAATAGTTCAGGTGAAACCAAAATGTAGTCTAACACACTGGCACCGAGGGGGGAGAAGAAGGTAAAATTATCAGCGTGGGGATACCCGGGTGAGCCATTAATGATGTGAAGATTGTAAGAAGAGCAAAGGTTTGCTAAGTGGCGGGCATTCTCATTAAAGGAACTGTCTTTGGATCTTCTATCCAAGCGGAGCCAGGCTGGGGACATTTCGTCAAGTTCCCATTTAAGGAATTTGGCCAGTTCGTTATTATTAAGGCCTAATCTTGAGTTAAGGTCTCCGGCTATTACTATATAAGATGATGGATAGGAGAGCGACACAGAGTCTAACAGCGAGACACAGTATAGACACAGAGTCTATACTCTGGTTTCTCTTCAGATCGTATAAATTCCTCACTTCCAGAGCAAGAAGGTGCTGAAGTCCTCTTGTGCAGTTATACAAAGTGTGACTTTTAGAGGGAAACTGTTGCAAGTTAAGACATATGAGTAAACCTCTGTTGCACATGACTCAGCATGCAACAGATCTCAAGGAGATTTCTTAACTAATGGCAATTTGCCTCTTAATGTACCACCACTTGCCTTGTTCCACAACAGGATTTCAGCCAAGGTGTGCTTCTCTGTGAAGATTTCGGCGACCTCCCAACAAAGTCTCTGCAGCAGACTGTAAATCTAGTTACATTTCCCTCTAAGACACAAAGCACGCACACGGCAAGCATAGAAAGACTGGCTGATAATGTTTAAAAAACAACCAAGCAGCAAGGCAACAGCAATTTTTAGTAATTTGGACTAATTTATGCAAATTACACAAGATCCATAATCTGCATAAAAACATCACATTCAATACCTAATATAGCATCCTTTCACTTTGAAAATCAAAACGCACACACACACACACACACACACACACACACACAGAGACCAAGTGCAGAAAATCAAGCTGATCATTTTAAACTATATAAAGAACCCATATGATGCTTCTGATTTAGAAAAATCCACACAAGGCAGCAGATATAGTTTTAAATCATCGTAAATGTGTAGGCAAATGCATATGTACGATCATGCAGACTTTTTCTGAATGAATATCTGGCTGAAATCCTGTTGCATAAGTAAGCTAATGGCATAACTTTTGCAGGCAAATTGGATAATGGCATGCAACAAATCATATCTACAGATATTTCTCGATGCCATTTGCCTCCAAAAGTTGTCCTTTTTGCATAACAGTGCAACAGGATTCCAGCCTCTTTGTGGTTCCAAACACATGTGAATGCAAGATGCATTTAACTTTCAACTAATGAAATTAGAAATTTGGTGGAACCTAAATTTTCAGATTTACCCATCACTAGGAATATCCCATTTCATTTGGGATTTTTGATTTCTCCAAAAGGTCTTGTAAGTGATGCCTCTCTTAATGTTTATTTGTCATATTTATCAGAAAATGTAAGCTTTTTCCTGAGCCATGTTGGTTAACCCAAGATTTTTAATAGACATGCAACTGAAAGTGAAGGTAAAGACACATGGGGGTCACGGTGGTGGAACAGTCAAACCAACAGATGCATACCATCAAAAACAATAATATTTGTGCAGCATTTTCAATGACATGTTTATGACCACAAGGAATCCTTGGCCTTTAGAACAGAACATCTATATTAAACACTGGAAAGTCCTGAACTACATACAGTGGAACAGAAATTGACATGATTGCTATTGAGTGTAAAGAGAGTCACAGTTAAGTACATCTTCCAGGCAAGTGTGTCTGGATAAAACATAACATTTGTACACATATTCTACTTTGTTTTATATGCTATAATTTCCCATGTATCTATGACAAGTCTTATAGACACATGTTAAAAATGTAACACATGAAGTGAACTTAATACCACAGTGTTTAAATACTGCTGCCTATGTATACACATATAAAAGAGGACTGGACAGTCTCCATGGTCTCTTTGCACTGGAATTCCCACTCACTAGGAACCACACAATCTATGCCCAACAAACTTGTCATCTGAGGCAGTTTCCTTCTAAAAGCAGCACCTGGTTTTAGATCCACACTTCCGAGTGGCTTCTAGGACTGTGACTTTACTTTGGCACTGTGCATATAGCAAACCCCACTTTTTCTCATTGCCCAGGCAAATTCAAAAGCAGCACAGCTGGCAGAAGATCCAGAGGTGCAAAAATAGATAGAAGGCCGTTACATGCAGACTCCAAGTTTCCCACCCTGATGGAAATGCCAAGCCATTTTTTATTCTTCCAAACAATAATTTAAGGATACATTGACCAGCAGAATTTTTTATATTCTCTCCAGGGGGTGCAGTAGTATTCATTTTTTCTGCATTTGGGAAATGGCTCATCAACTGTGCTTGAAAATCTTCTCTTCGTTCATATTCCTTGCCACGGTAGATGAACATTTTGTTCTGTAGGAAACATTTAAACTTCTTCAGAGAATATAAGTCTATGTGACTGTGTGCTGAAAGAATCTTAGTTACAGCCGAGAACATTATTTGCCCTATTCTTTTTAAAAACAGTGAAAAGTTTGAAGTAGTTGTCAGTGGGTCAAAGAGGATCCCTTCCATTCACAAAACTTTCTTGATTCATCCATTTCATTCTTTATTATACAGTCACAGATCTGAGTCAACAAACTGGCATAGTCACTGATAAGCCGACCCCACGCTTTATTGGTGTAACAGTCCTTTGCACACACCCCACGAATGGCGCGAGACCTTCTCGGTCTCTTGAGATGTTAAAAAGCACAGGAGGATGCACCTAGGATAAAAGGGGTGTCCTCACATCCCAATTGACCTTCATCCCAATTGGCTGTGGGACAGTGGGATTTTTTTGCCTATTCCACACTAGAAGGGGTTGTTGGCAGTTTTACGGTGGAATTCGGTCACACCAGCAGGTAGTATGGAAAAAACAGGTATTTCTTGGTGAGTCCAATTTTAACATCAGGTAAGCTAACAGTGCATCAGACTTCCCAGGGCTGCGAATCATGCAATTCAGCACCTGGGCGGGAAAAATGCGCTGGGCCACTTCCGGACCAACAGTCATCAAGGGAAGATGACTTGAGGTCTGGGGGTGTTTCACTAGCAGCCAGCTGGGTTCCTGCTGTCATTAAGACCATGAGAATCTGGGGCCGAACACTCGCCCGTATGATGAAGGATTTATCTGTTTCCACACTACTGCAGACCCCCCCCCCCTTGCCAATTGATTGGCAAATATTTCTTCGGAATGATTATTAATAAAGTGTGGCCTGTGATTTAATCCATACTTATTTGCATCACGTCTTTATTCCAGGGTTGGAGCGCAATGGGAACTAGGCCTAGATGTTAATTTATTGTGATGACATTTCCATTCCCACACCACTCCCCAATATGGGTTAACACCAGAGGTAAAGCTACTAGAACTGAGTGGGCTAGATTTGATTCTGTAATCATTGTTTAGGGTTTTAAAACTGAAGGAAGAGAAATGTCCATGTGCCTTAGTAGAACTTGAAGGTTTAAACTACTAGTAGCAAAAAGGAATATGGAAGGACTAGTTCAGATACAAGTATGGCAAGTTTTCATACAAGATTGCATCAGGAAAATTTGCAAATATGAATGGAAGTATAGCAGATAAGATATTCATTAGATGCCCTGTTTTGTTCACTGAACTATTTGTAATTCTGGGTTTGTTGTTTCCTCATATCTTTTCTGACTTCATGCCACTCCTTGATTGTACTGTCCTGTAGAAAAGAACCAGAATACTCCTTTATCTCTCCATTACTACTACTACAAACCTCTTGTAACCTTGAAAGCAAGAGTAAAGAACACCATAAATCAAATTTATTTCTGAAAATGTGACACTCACTATTGTTACAAATGGCACTTCAGGTAGCTGCAAGAGAGAAATCCTGTGCATTGCAGAATTAAATGAAGATAAATCTCTCCTTAACCGAGTAACTCCATTTTCAGTGACAAATATTGTTGTTCTGTAGGGCTAGTATACACAGCTATTAAAGACGAAGTACACCTAGTAGATGCTCTTACCCTTAGGAATGTAGGAAACCCTTGGCCATAATATCCAACAGCAAAGTAATCTGGTTTAGGCCTCAGAATTTTCATGATGTTTTCATAGAATTTTGCTTGCTGAATCTGAAAGCAAACACATGGGATGGATCCCTCTAACATCAAAAGACCCAGAAACTGGCTTATATGAGAAACAAATGACATCACTTTTTCAAAAATTATAATTGTTTTCTTAAGCTTTTGCATATTACTTATTTGCAAGTTACAGCACTTTTTAAAAAAGCATTCTAGCTCACTTCTACCACTTATAAAACATTCCAAAACATGAGGAAGAAGCAAATGAAAAATGTTCTTTGCTCCCGTTTCGCCATTTTCTTTTGTTGGGCCATTTAAGATCATTTACAAAATGCATTCTAAATAATGGTGTGTAAAAGACTATAGCCAGGAAGAACTCAATGTCACTGGTAGCATTGTCAGGTGACCTTCCCACTGCATGCTGAGTAGCAATTCCTTGAGTAATCCAGTGATACCGATGCATGGGTGAATCAACCTGGATTTAATTAAATTTCAAACCATGGTCTTTATTCCAAACTGTAATCTGGACCACAAAATGATATAAGAGGAACCTGAAGTCACAAGCAACAGAGTAGGTGTCGTTCTTGTGGACAGCCACATTCTTACCAGATTCTGGCTTAGAAGCTCATAATCAAAAGTTTCCATTTCATATTGCTCTGCCAGTTCTTTGCATAATGATATTGCTTCCTCCCACATCTAAAGCACAAAAGGATATTCAGAAATAGAATTACATATTATAACCTCAGAGAAACAAATAAGATTGTCAGTCATCATGGGGAATTGGGGGAGGGGGTTAAATCTATTTGCTACAGAAGAAGGAGTCTTTTGGCACCTTTGCAATAGTAGGTTTTAGATGGAATAAGCTCTTGTGCATTTGATGAAGTGGCATAAGGGTGTGACTCACACATGCTTTTGCTTTGGGAGAGGAAAAGAGAAAAAGGCCTCTTCCCCTCTCACAGTGACATTTCTTTGTGTGAAATGCCCCCTTTCCTGACAAAATGCAGAGGATATCTCACAGTTTTTCTCAGTCATAGGATAGTCAATTTATTCTGGAAAGCATGCCAAGTTGCACAGGACCATTATGAGTGCTAGGGAGACTGGCATCTTTGCTGTGCAGGATTCTCTTGTAAAGGCATCAAATTGTACAGGGTTTGGTAATTTCCTGCACAGAACAGAGGCAAAGGATAAAAGGATGAAAAATGTCATTTTCACTGGAAGACAGGAAATCTCACCGGTCCAGGGAGTGCTGACATGGTGAGACTTGGGAAACTGTAGAGACAAATAACTTATCCGAACCATCATCACATTCCTACTATAATACAGAGAAGCCTATGTCAAATAATTCTTTCAGGTGCCACAAGGTATCAAACTGTAAGCCAGGTTTTTTTTCTTACAAAGTTGCAAGAACGTTGCCCATGTTGATAGAAATGTTTATATTGAGCCCATATTTTTGAGACCCTGCTGTTGCTTTTCTAGCAGTAATACATGTAGGTGTCTCAGAGAACAATTCCCAGTGACCTTGCTGGCTGGGGGCCTTCAAGTTGGTGGGTGGGGAGATGAGATTGACAAGCTCAGGCACAGCTGAAGAATTCTGGCTTACTTCATAGTCATCTCTGTTCAGAAGTTGTACAGCTGTACGTGAAGGTTCACAGAAATGGAGAACTAGAATTTCAACTCATAGCAGAACTATTTCTGAGAGAAGACTTACGACCTCTGTGCCACCTTCGGGAGCTGACAGAAAGGCACACAGAACTTCTTGTGACAACTGATCAGCATTTAACTCTGAGTCTGGATATACAAACTTTCATATCTTAGAAAAAAATATTCTGAGAAGACTTCCTCCTTCCTCAGGTCTGGCTATTCTTTGTACCAAACTAAACAAAGAAAACCAAGTCTATCATACACCAGTTCAAATTCACTGGCACACAATCATGTGTTTATGTTTTTAAAATCCATTTTGAGAAGATGACATGGCACACTTTTTCCAGATCAGATCTACAAATCTCCCATTTCCCATCGCTGCCTGATAGTGCTGGTGTTCATGTACATATGCACTGAATCAGTTCCATATTTCTCTTTTACAATGACACAAGCTAAATGTTCTGAAAAGCAGAATTCCAAAATGCTGTCACAAAATCACACGGTCTTTTGAAATATTGCCACAGCTAAATGGAAGATGTCAGTAGCACAAGACAGAATTATTTCTGCCCACAGAGAGGATAAGCACATCTTCTGAGAGCAGCCCTTAAAGACTCCAGTGACTTCATCCAAATTCTAATGAATGAAAACTTATGTCTTTTTGAGACAAATGCTGCTTCAACCACTAAGCTCAAAATGTGACAGATCAAACTTCACATGGCTTTAGTGGTGTCATGCAGACCTTACCATATTGGTCAGATCCCCTGTTCTAGCAGGGGAACACAGCTATCATATACCCTTAATGAAAGAACGGCACACTCCTTCTATCTGGTATGGTTGTCCTCTTCCATTGCGCACAGAGCTTTGGGAAGGACACACATGGAGCAGTGAGGGAGGAAGGGGAAACCTGCCTAGCCAGCCAGATCGGTCGAATCAGCTCTGGCAATCAATATTGCAGCTAGATCATCTTCACATCTATGAAACTGGATGAATCTTCATAGCAATGTCTTGGTGAAGCATGGTCATAGCTTTTTTAAAAAAAACTATTAATAAAATTCATGGACAAACAAAACATTGTACTACTGCAAAGACTAGAAGCAATATAATTAATGAAAAGTGAAAAATGAACGGAGCTACCTTTCCCTTGTCAAAGTACTCTATGATCATCTCATACAGGTGCTCTTTCAGATGCCGATGTGTTTGTGAACTCTGAAATTCCGTCTGCATGACTTGAGGAGTACATTGTTCATCAGACCACTGAGGAGAAGAAGAAAAATACACATGGATATATTAGCACATTAGAAGAAATGAATAAACTCGGGAGCAGGCATGAGCTCTACTCCCCTTTATTTCAATACTGAGGCTCTTCTAACCTCGTGATGCATGAATTCAAACCAACTGAACTAAACAAAATCCTACAAGGGGAAAATCACTTGGATGCACAATTTGAACTAGGACAACAGAAGGTGGGGAGAAAAATTGAGCATCCCTTTCCTACTCTCAGGTCTTCCCACACGAGCTGTTTTTCCATATTTTGAAGCACCAGAGACTTGCAGTATGTCTTTATGCAAGAGTATATAATTACCCTTGAGAGAAATTTCAAAATGTCAGCAGCTTTACATGATCACAACCAGGAATTCAAGTTGATGAGTTAATACAGAAGCATGTGCCGGAAGGCCAAATGAAAGGAAGGAAGTTTCAGTGAAACTGTCAGCAGCAGCAGCACTGATAGACTTGTACTGCTAAACCTTTAAAGATTTGTAGTAGAGCTAACTCTTTCCTGCCTCCTTAACTTACGTATAAAAACATGAAGCCAGTTACTGGTGAGCACAGTGCTATAAAATATAATGCTGCAAGTCATAAAATGCTGGTGTCCTGCTGGCCTTCTCTGTGCACTCCGACCCAGCAGTAAAGGAAGAAGACAGAAATTGTGCAAATAATCATTCCAATCCTTACTTAAAAATATGTTTGGGATTTGGCAGAAGCCTGTTCTGCCATGAGAAATCCCTTTATGCCAGCAGAAATTACTCATGTGCTGGCAGAAGTCTATTCTGGCAGAAGCCCCTTCCAAAATCTGTTGGCAGATCTTAGCTCTGCTGGCCAAGATCTGCCAGCAGAAGAGAGAAAAGGAGAAAGAGCAATGGGGCAGAACAATGCCGTGACAAAACAGACCAGATCCAAGCCTTCCTTTGCCCAGAAACACACTGTGTGGGCAGAAAATCAGGTCAAGATGAAGGAAATCCTTGACAATTTCCAAGAACCTTGTGCTGTCAGTGGTTTGGATTTGGCAAAGCTTCAGCTCACCCACCGTCCTTCAGCCATTTTGGCCAATTACAGCTCCATTTCAAAGGTCAAGGCTAGCAAAACACTGTAGCATGGAGTGTTTCTTACCAGGATCCCAGTGACCCATGCATCTTTCAGGATAATCCATTCCACTCCCCATTCTGTTTTTCCCCCAGTCCTATCTTCTGGCACACATACCTGTAGACAGTCCTTTGGACTGTTTGGGTTCTGTTTCTACTTCAGCAACCCACTGTGCATACCAATTATGTCCTTTTGCTTCTCATGACCCTTCCTCCTCCTTATTTGTTAGAACAGGACTCTTTCTTCCGTATTCTGACATGCCAGTACTTTTACAATCCCAGGTATTTGACCAAGCATAAGCCACTTACTTTCAAAAGTGAAGCATGCAACAGCAGAGTATATGAAGCTTCTGTGTAGTTCTCACAGTCCAAATGAAGATCTCGAAGTTTATACAAGTATCTATTAAAAGACATAGGAAGAGAGTGAGGGAAGGAGCACAAAATCAGAAACATCCAGACTTCAGAACTGCTTTGAGTTAATAAAGAACTGACTTTTTATAATCTACCCAATGAGCAGGATCACCTCCATTAACATCCAAGTGAGTCCCACACTAAGGTATTAAATCAGTCGGTCTTACAAAATCCTTACGTTTAAGTAGATCAAGTTTTAAGTTTCAAGACTTCACCATTATGAAATAAAGCTTGAAAATGTGAAGGTGTAAAAGACACTGTACAAAGAGATTACAGTAGAACACACACACATGCATCTGCAGAACCAGTTTCTGCGGTTTCAGCTATCTGTGGTCCCCACTGCTGCGACCCAGCCCACACTGTACATACATATGTATCTCCTCCTCTCACCCTTTGTCACCTGACTCTCGCTGTCTGTGATTGCCACTGCTGTTTGCTACTTTCACACTTCTGGGGTGAGGCTTGGAACTTATTCTCTGTGGATACAGGGGTCCTACTGTATAATGAAAGCCTTGAAAGCAAACCATGTGTATGAACTTTTTCAGCCTCCTGGCTATGACAGAGGTGGTGGGCAGCTCAGCTGGAGCACATGTACTGTCGGCTGCTGCCATCAGAGAAGAAGGAGATGGAAAAGGAGGTCTCTGTAGGCTTCCTGCCAGAGCTGGTTCGGTAAAGAGCTGGCTGTTTTTAAAATCAACATCTAGGTGTGTAGGGTCTACACATATCCAAATTACTATGCCAAGGCTGATCCGAAAACTGCCTGTGTCAGGCACTAAAGTAGTATCCTGTTCTGGACAGCTGCCTATGGTGGCGACTCTCCAGAGCAAATGTGGCCATGTGTTTTCTGGGGATGGTGCATTTGTCACTCCTCCTGGCACCCTGCCATCTACAATATGTGGACTGTCACACTGGATCTCATGATGGGGCCAACCTCGCTAAAAATACAGTTACATTGCAAGTGTTGCTCGTGTGCAAGGATATATTCCACATCTAATCTGCCTTGACCAATCTGCCTGTCCTACTACTAAACTTCGAAAGATACTAATTGGGTAAATCCTATGAACGACTGATCTCCAAAAAGTAATCAAGAGCTCCGGTCAGGTCTTGAAAATTAAATGCTTGGTTTCCCTTAATTAGTCAACCTCTCTCATGTCTCCTATTGACGGCACAGAGTTATTATTAGTCAACCAGAAACTGGGCCTTTTCAGTAATGGCTGCTCCACTTTAGAACTCTCTTCCTGTGGAAGTGTGACTCGCCCCCACCCTCCTGAGCTTCTGCAAGCAAATTGAAACCTGGCTTTTTGCCCACACCTTCCTGAGCACCACCCTTTTGTAAAATTATAGCTGCCCATTGTTTGCCCTCTTATGTCCCAGATGGGCAGTTTTAGGGGGGTGGTACTGTTGTTTGCTTGTTTTTAATATGTTTTATATGTTTTATATGGTTTTAATATTTTCAGTTGTATGTTTATAATATTTTGTATATACATATATAAGTAAATAAGTAAATAAGTAAGTAAGTAAGTAAGTAAGCAAGCAAGCAAGCAAGCAAGCAAGCAAGCAAATAAATAAATAAATGAATAAATGAATAAATGAATGAATGAATGAATGAATGAATGAATAAATAAATAAATAAATAAATAAATAAATAAATAAATAAATAAATAAATAAATAAATAAATAAATAAATAAATAAATAAATAAATTTGAAGAACCACAAGCAATGTTGTTATAGGATCTGGCTGAGCCTTGGAAGTTTATGAACTGGAAGTGAACCGTGTGCAGGAAAGCAGTCTTCAAGAGCAACAACATCAGGAGAACAATTCACCATACCTTATATACATTTCTTCACGATTAATTTCCTTGTAGAAATTCTAAGGAAAAAAATGAATGAAATCTGGTTATCTTTGCACACAAAAGGCTTAAAAGAGTACAGTCAGCAAACGCCATTAAAGTAGTAAACATTCGACTCAGAGAATCATTACAGTCGATTACTAAAATCCCAGACCTTTAGTTTAGTTATGGATTATTTATATACTAGGTAAATGTAAAGGTTCCCCTTGACAATTTGTCCAGTTGTGTCCAACTCTAGGGGGCTGTGCTTATCTCTGTTTCCAACCCATAGAGCGAGCGTTTATCCAAAGACAATCTTCCGTGGTCACATGGCCAGCACGACTAGACACGGAATGCCATTACCTTCCCACCGTGGTGGTACCCATTTATCTACTCGCATTTTTGCATTTAGCATGCTTTCGAACCGCTAGGTTGGCGGGAACTGGGACAAGCAACGGGGGCTCACTCTGTCATGTGGATTCAATCTTACAACTGCAGGTCTTCTGACCTTGCAGCACAGAGGCTTCCGCCGTTTAACCTGCAGCGCCACCATGTCCCTTTATACACTACATCTAATTAAAACCAATACAGATAATTATCTGCAATGCACTATCTGAAGCTAAGGCTGTCACTTACTTCCTTAGGACACCAGTTTCTGTTTGTAAGCAAAACCTTCTCTTGAGCAGACAGGATTAAGGTGAAAAATGTTTGAATCCCATGGCAGCAATCAACAAACTTTGCTTTAGATGTGTTTGGGTTTTTTGCCTGAAGATAAGTACTGTACTACGTTTCCTCTGATAATAAACATAAAATTTACTGACTTCTTGAGGAGATGGATTTTCAGGCATGATCAACTGGGCTATTTCTAGCTGTATACACAAATTGTACTTCAAAGCGGACCAGTTGTTTGGGTTCAGATATGGTTTGTAAGTTTATGTTCGCTGGAACTATAGAGTCTCTTCTGTAATATATACAGAGATGAAATGTGGTAGAGCCCAAGGCTAAGAATGTAAGCTGTGAGTCAGACAGCTCCTGGTCCACTGTTTTTATCTAAGCCACATACTCAATAGAGATATTTGTACATTCTTAGCTGTACCTTTCTGTTTATAATATAAATATAATTATACTGGCCTACCTTATGCAGTTCGTGTAACCTGATGCAATTGATGTGAAGTAGCCTGAACATTCAGCACAGCTTTTATTTCCTCAGTTATGACTAGCCATGTTCAATACATTATTGCTACATTTTATAAATTGTTTACAACTTAAGTAGTGTTTTCCCACCACAGTGGCTGGATTTCTTTGCTTCTCGACCTGAAATACTTCTGCATGCCAGCTGCCAGCTAACCACATACCAACAAATTCACGGTGCAGCTCATACGATTGTCCTTGCTCTCATCATTCATCACAGCACGGTAATCCAGAAGTTTTTCCAAGAGGCCTTTTACGAGGCTTACAAACATTTCAACTAGCTTTGCAATCTTAGTGTAACTTGAGGAACACTCCAGGAGGCTGAAAATAAAGAAAACTGCATGAGAAACCAGCATGACAGAGAAGGGATGACAATAGAAATATTTGGCAAGTGAATGAGATGGAAGGAGAAGTGATGAAGGCCACAGATGTTAACCTTTGTTGCCCAGATCACTATTGTTTTACACACAGAGAGAGAGAGAGAGAGAGAGAAAGATTGGTCCTTGGGACTGAAATACAGAACCCTGCAGTTCATCCCTTTCCAGTGATCCCCTGGAAAATATCAGCTGAGGGTACAGTGGCTACTAGACCTAGCAACTACATATGTGGTAGCTTAGTGACCTCCAGTCATTAACAGTCCTGCTATGCTCTTGAAAACCAGGGGCCATGGCTTCCTTTATTGAAATAATCCATCTTATATTTGGTCTTCCATTCTTTCTGCTGTCTTCAGCTTTTCACAGCATCACTGCTTTCTCCTTCAAGCTTTGTGTTTTTATCATGCGTACTACAGACTCAGTTCAGTCTTTTTTTATTCTTTGCAAGTCCCCAGAAGCTACCCATGCATGACTTAGTGAACATTTATTTTTTAAAATGATTTTAAAATCATTCTTTTTCCAACCTAGTATATCAGCAATGTAGAAGTAGTTGAAAATGGGTCTGCTGTTAACTGTGAGCTTCCTAACATAGCTAATAAATACAGCCATCTATCAAGCTTGATTTTGACAGGCCTGCCATGCTTTTTTAAAGCTTAAGCTGCTGGATGCTGGTTAAAACTAAAAATTCATAATGAGCAAGCCATGTTTGGATTCACTAGACTTTGTCTGGGGGATGCCCCTCTCTATAGATAGCTTGAATACTGATCCTACTTGAGCTATTTGGCTGCCCAATTAGCACAGTTGTCAGTGACTAGCATGAATGTTCTCAGCACACTACCCCTGACAAACCTCCAATCCAAAGCTCAGTGAAAATATGTATCTAACAGGCAAATTTGAGTCTGAGACCCCCCCCCCACTTCATACTTCATTTAATACACTATAACAATATAACCTTCCATTTTAAAAGTTGTAACAATGACTGCCATAATAATATAATAATAATAATCTTAGTATCGCAGAGCCCTATGGATCATTGAGTCTAGCACCTGTCAAGGAGGCACAGTCGGGAATCGAACTCCCGTCCTCTGGCTCTGCAACCAGATACCCAAACCACTGAGCTATAATGTTAGCTGTGCATGAAGCTAATTTGCCAAAGATCTATGCTAGCCCAATGAGCTCCTCTAACCATCAAACCCAGAACGATCTTGTACATCAAGGCTGGGCAATGGGTGGCTCTCCTGATCGTGCTGAATTACAGCTCCCATCATTCTTTGGCTAAACTTGCTAAGGCTGATGGGAGCTGCAATCCAGTAACTTCTGCAGAGTTTCTTTACTACTAGAGGGAGAACAAAACAGATGGGTGACTGACATGAATGACTGCATTAATTTGCGGTACTTTATTCAGTGCAGAGCTGGGCGAAAGTCAATTCTGCCTGGCAAAAAGCCTGGGCAAAATGCTTGCTTGGAAACTTGAAAAGAGAGCTATGGAGTGAGTTGCATAGGACTTTCACTAATAATTTTCCTATATTAAACAAGTAAGCATAACATAGGGAGAAAGTGGCAACCGCCGAATCAGAAGTGGCAACACAAAGAAATCAAGATGTACTGATCAATTGTCTTAGGTATGTATCTCTGAGAAATAGAAATAAAATGAAAGGAGAAAACTGTATGAATCGTAGCATGCCAAAGGAGAAGAATTGTATCATCATGGCTGTGTCAGGCATTTCTGACATTCCTTGGGGCATGGGATTCCAGCGAATTCCATGACTGCATCCATTATTCTGTTATTCCACCACAACTGCACAATCCTTTGTGCCTAGGTACTTCCAGTACTTGCTCCTCTTGCTTACTGAAGGTTAAGGAGCTTAGGGGAGGCACGCATCTGAGCCCAATAATGACAGTTTTGCAGCAATCTGTTGATGACATTGTATTTAAAACTGTTCCTGCTTTTCCTTATATCCCCAGCCATCATCAGCCAGAAAATATGCTGGAAAAAGAATAGCCTCTTCAATGCAAGAAGATAATTTCCAGTCCAAACACTGAGCAAATGACACCATAAGGTTGTCTAACTGCATTCTCTTAATGGTTTGGTTCTGAGTTAAGACTGAAGATTCTTGTCCTCATACAAAGTGAAGGGCTGACCAACTTTCTTTTTGTACTAAAACAATCACTTCCTGGAAAATTACTGTGCCTCCCTACACTCTGATTTACTTCTTAATTACTAGAGCAACTAACCAATTCTATTACAGGCGTTAAGCCCGATAAATTGTACAAATTATGAAGGATACTACTTTGGAAGAACCATGACAAGAAACTAGCAAATGCTCAGTTACATTCTACAATCTTGAAATGCAATTATCCAATCTGTCCTGAATGGTTGCATTATGTACAATTCTTGATTGTATCCCTGGGCTTCATTAGCAGTCTTCATTTAAATGCAAATTTATCTTGCATTATGGTGGCAACTTTTACATATGGAAAGCTATTATGTAATTTATTGACCTTCAGAAAAAAAATGTAATATTTTATATTTTCGTTAGACATTGCTCCTTAATGTTTTATTAGGAATGTAATTTTACCTCGAAAGGATAGGTTAAGCATCCTAGACATTGGCTTTCAGGAAGAAATATAAGTCACTTTCTTATTGGAACCTGAAATGTACTTACAATTCTTTTTAAATCTACTTGTCCTTTGCTCTTCAAAGATTTGTGTTTAGGTTGTGCTTCAGCAGGATAAGGGACTTACATGTTTTCAGAGCATTCTCTGGGCCTAGCTTTGTGTTGGAAGTCCAAACATTAACTAATGGACCAATTCTCAAACTTGTTATATTCAGTTGAATAATGTGTGAAAGGAAGATTTGCTCAATGCTGGGGAACTCATTTCTAGGCAGTTTCTCTTAAGTGCTGTTCTTAATTCACAAAGAACCTGAGTGTTTTTGCTTAATGCTTCTGGGAGTGCCTTGTTCATTTTTGTGTCTTTTGAATACCAATCCTTTCATTAAATATGAAAGGTACTGGTTCTTTCAGGATCTTTCGCTTAATTTGAAAGATGGCCAAGCAAAAGAGAATCAATCAAAAATTCTAAATCACTCCCCCAAAGTAGGGGTGAGGCAGGCAGTCAACAAATAATAAATTTATAAATATATAACTTATTCTTAACAGTGCATAGTACATTTAGCAATTTTTTTAAAAAAATCAGTTAAATAGGGAAAGCACTTACACGCAGGAATATTAAGGACTGTACACCCAGAGAGTGTTTATGAGAAGCACACTTTGCTTTCCCACCCTTTCTTTAAATAAAGGCAAGTTATAATCAAAACCTTCTGTCAAATCAAAACTACTCTCCTTACTATCACTCCAATGCCTTATTTTATGGAGTCCAGCAGCCAGGCAGGCAGGGGCAGGCAGCACATAACAGGCACAATATAAAATATAGAGCACTTAGCAGACAAATTCCAATGAGAATAAATGAATCAATGAAAGAACATACAAAAGGAGACTCTTTAGCAGTCTCCGTCCCACCAACATTTTGTGTTAACACAAAAGTCCCATCAGCCCCTGTATGCTTCTTCATACCTGAATCTCTATTAGGCCCACATAGCATCAAGGAGAACCCAATTAAACACGATGTCTCTTCCTGCATTCCATCCCACAACTGTGACCAACGCAAGACTATATGGTTTCAAGCTGAAGCCAGTGGGTCCCCCCCTTTAGCAGTCAGTCTGATCAGGAGTTTGAGAGAACTCAAAATCTTACTCACAATTTTAGGTTCTGAACATCAATTACAATGTGTATCTCAGCCCTCTTTGAATACACAATGCAATATAAAAAGTTAAAAGTCAAAGTAACAAGACCAGACCAAACAAATCTTACTGAGAGTTAGCTCCCCTCTATTTAGCGCTGGTTAGGCCTCACCTTGAGTATCGTGTCCAGTTCTGGGCACCATCCTTGAAGAAGGATGCAGACAAATTTGAACAAGTTCAGAGGAGGGCAACAAGAATGAGCAGGGGGCTGGAAATCAAGCCCTATGAGGAAAGACTTCAAAGAACTGGGCATGTTTAGCCTAAGGAAAAGAAGACTGAGGGGTGATATAATAGCACATTTCAAATATGTGAAAGGCTGCCATACAGAGAAGGTTACGCACGCAGCAGGGGTGCAGTTGCGCCCTTGATCTGCGCAGCTGGTTTTGCTCCCCTGGCTCCAGAAGAGGTAAGCAAATGGGCCATGTGACTTGGGGCATGGGCCGGCGGCGATATAAGGAGGTGCCGGCCTGTTGCTAGCCCTCTTTTGCTTTTGGCAGCAAAAAGAGACGGACAGATTTCGCTGGCTTGGAGGCTTTGCGAAGGGGGGAATAGCATTGCGCTCCCTCCCTGTTCTTTATTTGGGGCTTGGTGGACGTGTGGTGGTGATTGATTGAGGGGATTTGGAATTGGAACCAGGAGGCAATAAGGGAACAAGGAGGGCGAGCGGGTTAGCACACGGTGGGCGGGTTCACCCTGCCGCGCGCCAAGAGTCATCGGCCGAGTCTCCCCTCCTTTTCACACAGCAATTTGTTCTCTTTGAGCAGAAGGGGATCGTTTTTGGCTGGCGTGTTCATTTAGCAGGGCGATTGGGGGAGAAAGCAGGTGAGGCGTCCTGTCACCCTCCGGGGCTGATTGATTGTAAAGAAATGGGTCAATCTAAATTTTTAAGAACAATACTTCAGGTCCCCAGATGTGTGTCAAATGCAAGGATAAGGCTAGAAACAGGATGCCTTAAAGTAGAAGCCTGGATTAGGATTCAATCTATATATGTGTGGCTAAAGGGACAGCTAAACCCAAAAGGCCTATTTTCCTTGATATTCAATGATAACTACCAATCTAAGTGGGTTAAATTGGTCCAGGGATACTTGGGGAAAATTGGCCTCTCACCTCAGGCACTCTTTTCTTCTGGAATAGAGCAGGCAAAACAAATAGTTAAGCAAAGAATAGAGGACAATGAATATCAAACAGACCTCTCTAGCATTCAAAACATGGCGGTAAGGACTTACATCAAAAACTGTATGGAGCCGGCCAAATACCTAACATCGTTGGAAATTAAAGGAACTAGAAGAGCCTTTACTTTGGCAAGGTGTTTGGCCCTCCCCTCTGCTGTACTAGAAGGGAAGTATAAAAATACCCCTTTTGCTGAAAGTTTATGCTCCTGCCACCTGAGGGAGATCGAGACCATACAGCATATGTTCTTCACCTGCCCGTTGTATGAAGAAGTGCGAAAAGAGACTATAACCCCCTTAATAGATAGATTCCCAGGACGTTCGGAGGGAAATAGGCTTGAGTTCCTCCTTTCAGATGTTAATGTGCAGATCACCTGTCAGGTTGCGAGGTTCTGTGTTGCAATACTTCGGATGCGGAAGTCAAATATCAAATAGATTGCAGTCTCCAGTTGTGTGTATGCCATCATGTTTTAATGGAATACTGACAGTTAAAAATTCTAGTGTTTTATAAAGTTTTATACTTATGTGACTGGTCTAAGGACCGTAAATAAACTTCTATTCTATTCTAAGACGTGGGGAGTTTTCTTAACAGGGGGTTTAACTTTGGGCTAATTTGGGCATCGTTTCTTTGTGGACATGGGGGGGTTCCAATTTTGGCTGCCTTTTTTTTTCCTTTAGACCCCCCATTGTTATTGATTCCTTCTCTCCCCCCAGCATTGTGCAATTATCGCTGCTGGTGCAGCCAATCGGGGGTGGCTGTTTCAAATGGGCACCATTTTGTTTCATAACACGGGTGCCTTGCTTAGCCCTGGCAGCCATTTTGAGTGCTAAGTACAATTTTTTAAAAAAAAAACATAAATAGATAAATAAATAAGTAAGTAGAAATAAAAGGGGGGATTAGGTAATAATTGATTGACGCAAGCTAGAGGGATAGGATTAGGGGGTTGGGGAGTCAAAGCGGGGTTCTAGACTAACGTAAAAAAAGGTAGCAATACAATAGGGCCATTTTAGGGTACAGGGCAGGTTAAGGGTAGGAAGGGGATAAGAATATTTAATTTACTTTTATTGAATAATAATAATAATAATAATAATAATAATAATAATAATAATAATAATAATAATAATAATAATAATAATAATAATAATAATAATAATAAATACATACATACATACATACATTTATATAAAAATCAGGATCAGTTAACTTCAATTAAATTTCATTAAGGCCAATCAAAGGCAAGACAGATTACTGGAACTGCAATTAAAATTTATAAGTTAAAAATTTATAAAGTTACACTAAATCAAGGTAAAGTCAACAGGCTCCCCTTGGGGAGGGGAGGCCCTGTGGTGGGTTAGCCCTTGGGCTGTATCAGAGCTTTGAACATTCAGGAATTAGAATAAAAAGACACCGGGGTCTTAGGTAATTCAAATGCTGCCCAAAAAAGGAGGCAGAAATAAGAAGGGCAAAGCCCCTGCAAAGAAACAAGTTGTTCCCCAGGTGTCCCACCCCCTCAGTCATCCTCTGATGAGGAATCATGGGCTATGCTGAGGGATTTACAGGCCAAAGTGGCAAACTTGGAGGCTAGAAAGTTAGAAAGGAAGGCTCCTAGGGACCGCAATGTTACCCCTCATCGCTCTGCCAGAGACCCGAGGGGATGGCATAGGGCTGAAATGAGATCACTTACACAGGATTTAATGAGGCGTTTTGATGCCCTTGAATCTGAGCAGGATCACGAGATGGAAAGACAGCCTGTGGACGAAGGATCAACGGCAGCAGCTTTGGGGCCTCGAGGGCAGAAACGCAAGAGGATGGAGGCAGCTGATTGCTAGGATGCTGCAGAGGGAACATCATATGGGCATGAGCCCTATGATGAACCCTCTTCGAGTTCACAAGGGGCTGTTGAGGCTCCAGGAACATCTGGGGCTGCATACGGCGAGTACGAGGCCATGCACAACACACAAGGACAATCAGCCACTTGGCCATGGGTTAGAGGCTCGAAGCAGCCATTTGCCTCACCCAATCCTTGTACATCACCTCCCATAACATGGCTCGGTGGTTTTTGGCCCCCAATAAGCCAGCAATGGTTCGGCTGGGGCATGCCATATGTAAATTCTGCTACAGCAGCACCAGCTAGCGAGGGTAAGAACTCAGGAGCTAAACAACACCTTTCTGTGCCAGATACGGGTTATAATACGGTTCCGATAGTGGTACTTCCATATACAGACTATAGCATGCCATTTTGGGATCATCTGACCCTGGCGGTGAAGGAGAAGATTTGGAAGGGAAAATACATTGGCTTTTATGAGCTCCTTAATCAGTAGGTTGAGGTCAAGGATATTGATAAGGATGATGAAAAGCTGAAGGAGAAGTACAGACGAAAGAGGCCCGATAGAAATTGGACCAATTGGGTCACTGGATTTACTATATATTCAGGGGTACTAGTTAAAATGCAACCTTGGAGGGCATCAGCCCTATTCCAGTACTTTGACATCACGTGTAGAGCAAGGGCAGAATTTGAAGGCCAGGCTTGGCTTAGGTATGATGAAGCTTTCAGAATGAGGAGCGCAATCAGGTCGGAGTTACGTTGGGATGAGCTGCACCCGAGGCTCTGGCTACAGCACATGACACCTGCTAAAATGAATTTAGGTTATAGATTTGATAGTGGGCACCTAAATATAAAGTTTACAGGGAACACCGGAGCCCGCCAGGGGGCAGGGCAGGTGGTTCAACCCCGGCTGCCTTGCTATGAATTCAACAATAGAGGTTCCTGTGCTAAGTCCCCATGCAGGTTTAGGCATGAATGCCTCACCTGTGGGGGAAAACACTCAAAAGTTAACTGTTTCAGAGCAGGGGTGCAGTGGCAAAACAAGCCAAGTGTGTCCAATAAGAAACCTGAAGGGGGTGGTGCTCCTGGAAAGGGGGCCCACGCCAATTAGAATTGAAATACTGGAAAAAGGGTTTAGCACATTACCCAAAGAGGGAAGATGCGGAATATCTACAATTAGGTTTCAAGTTTGGATTTGGGATACTAGCTGTAGGTATTAGGAAGACATTCATGGCGAGGAATCTTAAATCAGTAAAAGGCATGGAGGGTACAGTATTGGAAAAGATCAATAAGGAAGTTAGAGAGGGTAGGGTCCTGGGACCCTTTCGGGATCCACCCATAGATAACCTAAGGGTTTCACCGTTGGGGATTGTTCCTAAAAAAGCCCCTGGTGAATTTAGGTTAATACATCATTTATCGTTCCCAGAAGGGGAGTCTGTAAATGATGCTATTCCAGAAGAACTCTGTTCAGTAAGATATACCTCATTTGATGAGGCAGTAAAAATGATTAGGTCTTGTGGAGTTGTTGCTGAACTTGCAAAGGCTGATACGAAATCAGCTTTTAGGATCCTACCTGTTCACCCGGCAGATTTTAATCTGTTGGGTTTTCAATTTCAAGGGCAATATTACATTGATAGGACCCTCCCAATGGGGTGCTCAATTTCATGTTCAACTTTTGAAAGGTTTAGTACCTTCATCGAATGGTTGAGTCAGCAAAGAATGGGCTGTAATTCTACAGCACACGATTTGGATGATTTTCTCTTCTGTGGAAGAGCAAATTCTGGAAAATGTCAAAAGTTCTTAAATACATTTAGAGAACTGGCCAAGGAATTGGGGTTACCATTAGTTGAGGAAAAAACAGAAGGGCCAGCAATGACCCTTACTTTCCTGGGGATTGAATTAGACACAACACACCAGACTTCAAGGTTGCCACAAGACAAATTAGTGAACATTAGGAACATTGTACACAACTTGAGGGGAAAGAAGAAGGTGATGCTGAAGGAATTGCAAGAAGTAGTGGGGCATTTGAACTTTGCATGTAAAGTAGTAGCTCCAGGGAGAGCCTTTTTAAGGTGACTTTGCAGTGCCATGTCAGGGTTAAGGAGACCATTGCATAAGACTAGAGTGACAAGGGGTATGAGTGAAAACCTGATGGTTTGGGAGCAGTTTCTAGCTCAATTTAGTGGGGTATCATTTTGGAGATCTGAACTCAGTTTAAAGGCAGACGTCGGATGCAGCTGGTGCACAAGTGTTCAGAACTTATTTCCGTGGTAGGTGGTGTGCAGGGACCTGGCCTGAAGAATGGCATCAGCAAGGCATAACGAGAGACTTAACATTCTTAGAATTTTTCCCAGTAGTGGGAGCCCTGTGGATCTGGGCAAAGGAATGGGCTAATACAGTAGTCCGCTTTTGGTGTGACAATCAAGCAGTTGTATATATTGTCAACAACCTAACGTCACACTCAGAAAGGGTCATGGACTTGGTTAGGGCATTCACATTACAGGCACTGCAATTTAATGTTGTGGTGCACACCCGTCATGTTCCAGGCATCGATAACAGGATAGCTGATGCTCTTTCACGCCAACAGATCCAGCATTTCAGGGAACTGGCACCGGAGGCCAGGGATCTGCCAGAAGTGCTTCCAGCAGAGGTCTGGCAGATTGGCATGAGAAAGCGTCGAGAGCAATAGGTCTGGCACTGTCCTCAAGAACACGAAAGAAATATATAGCAGCAGGTACTGAGTTCTTGGAATTTAGGAAAGCAATACAGCTGGAGCAAACGTGGCCTGCTCCGGTAGAACATATCCAACAATTTATTGTGGCTTGCATAGGAAGGGTTTGGCGTCAGGCGCCATACAGGGTAAACTGGCGGCCTTAGGCTTTTATACTAAAGCGAATGGGTTTAGGGATTTTTCAGATGATTTCCGAATTAGGAAGATGTTGGAAGGATGGTCCCGGGAAAGGGGTAGAATACAGGATGATAGGACACCCATATCTCTGGTTCTACTTGAGCTATGGGGATCTTTATGTAAAGATAGTTATGAGGAGGCACTGTTCCATGCAACAGCTTTAGTAGCCTTTTTTGGGGCTATGCGTATTAGTGAGTTAGTAGCCTTAGGTAAGGGGGACATTTCCTGGAAGGCTTTACAACTGGAGGACGTTGCAGTCCAGGAGGGGCAGGTTAGAATTACGATTAGGAGTCTAAAACGGACCAACAATGAAAAGGTAGGCAATTAATACTGGGGCAGTACAGTATAGGAAATATATGTCCAGTGAAGGCAGTACATGAAAATCAGGAGAGCAAGAAGTGGGTATTTCTTTCAGCATATAGATGGATCACCTCTCACAAAATATCAATTTTGGAAGCTTACTGACATGGCGCTGGAAAAATTAGGGGTTAAAAATATGAGATTTGGAACACATTCCTTTAGGATAGGGGCTGCCTCAACAGCTGCAGCCATGGGTTATAACACAGAGCAAATTAAACAATTGGGTCGTTGGTCATCCAATTGTTGCCATAAATACATCAGACAACTACCTAACGTATAGGCAGGGGATGTTTTTTGTCTTTTCAGGTTGTGAGATGCTGGAGATCCGAAGGAACATCACGATCATTGGCCATAGTTACATCTATTGGGCGGCACGTTATGCTGCATATTCCCTGTGGGAAAATGATTTGGGGCTTGGTGCCCATATATTTATTTCTTGGAAGGGCATGCGTGGCATGCAATGGTTACAATTTGGAAGAATGACCTCTTTTGGAAATACGCCTCCAGACATCTTGGTGGTTCATTTGGGGGGTAACAATTTGCCCAGAGTGCCAGGAAAAGCACTGATATTGGATATATTGAGAGACCTAAACAGGTTACATGCACTATATCCCACCATGCGAATCGTCTGGTCAACTATTATACCACATTTAAGTTGGCATGGAGCTCAGAGCATTGATAAGGTAAACAAGGCCTGCCGTCGGGTCAATAGGGAGGTTTGTAGAGGTGTCAGCAAAGACGGCCTCGGATCTGTGATTAATCATTGCAGGATCCAAATTTCCAACCTGGAATATTTCCGTGAAGATGGAGTCCACCTGTCTGATGCAGGTTTGGACATTTTCTTGGAGGATATAAGAGGGGGCCTGCTGGTGGAGCTTGGTCAGCTTGGTGGGAACATGGGACATAGCCAATGCTAGTCCTCATGCTTTGGCGGGTAGTGTGGGAATAACTGGTTGTCTTGGTGTGTCCCTTTTATAATTATGATAAAGCCAACAGCGCATCAGTCCTTACAGCTCTGGGATCGTGCGATTACAGGGCCGGAGGCGGCTGATGCGCTGGGCCACTTTCGGACTGACAGTCATCAAATACAGATGGCTCAAGGTCTGGGGAGTTTAATTGAGGCCTGACAGGTTTCTCCGGTCATTAAGACAGCTGGAACCTGGGGCCTGGGACTCGCCCATTGACTGATAAGGAGTTATTGGATGCCATGCAGTTATTTCCTCGCACTACCACAGGCTCCCTCAATTTTGGAATTGGCTTATTGGTTGAATCTGAATTGGTTTTAATAAAGTGTGGCCCATATTTAAATCCAAAGAATTGTTGTCTTGCGTCTTCATTTCGGGGCATGGGGGAGCAAGGTTACACGCGCAGGAGGGGTGCGGTTGCGCCCTCGATCTGCGCAGCTGGTTTTGCTCCCCTGGCTCCAGAAGAGGCAAGCAAATGGGCCATGTGACTTGGGGCATGGGGTGGCGGCAATATAAGGAGGCGCCGGCCCGTTGCTAGCCCTCTTTCACTTTTGGCACCCTCTTTCTACTGTGTGTTTTTCGGGTCACCTTTTTGGGTCCGGATAGGAATTTTTGACCTCTATCCTGATTGGTTTTTGGATGAGGGGATTTTTCACCTATCCCACACTGGAGAAGGGTTGTTGGCATTTGATAGTGGTTTATCCTTGGTCAATTGGCTTATTGGTTGAATCTGAATTGGTTTTAATAAAGTGTGGCCCATATTTAAATCCAAAGAATTGTTGTCTTGTGTCTTCATTTCAGGGCATGGGGGAGCAAGGGATATGATCTGTTCACAATTATCCCAGAATGCAGGATACACTGAAGAATGGGCTCAAGTTACAGGAAGCCAAATTTCGACTGAATATCAGGAAAAACCTCCTAACTGCTAAGGCAGTACACAGTGGAACCAATTACCTCAAGAGGTAGTGAATAGAGATGAGGGTATTTGTATACGAATATCCCCACACAGGTGGCGATAATGAGGGTCCAGCCCCATGGGGCCGGACGGTCCACTCACCAATCTGCCACAATTCTTCCAATGGCTCTGCAGATCACGATTGGCTAGCTACTCCTGGCAGGAGGCAGGAGGACAAGCCTCACTGCATGGGACAAGAGTGGATCGCCACCTGTGCAAGGATATTCATATTCATATACGAATACCCCCATCTCTAGTAGTGAATGCTCCAACACTGGAGGCATTCAAGAGAAACTTAGACAGCCACCTGGCAGATATCCTTTGATTTGTATTCCTGCATCAAGCGGTGGGGTTGGACTTGATGGCCTTGTAGGCCCCTTCCAACTTCACTATTCTATGATTGTATGAGTGGGACCTGAATTCCAAACCCAGTCTAATGACACTTTGTTGACATTCTGTAGTTTCCAGCTCAGTCCACAGCGAGAGAAATTACTCATTCTGTCTACATAGCTTTCACTTTCTCCAAGTACGCAACAGAGCCGTTTCTTTGATTAAAGTTCTGGAGAGCTGCAATGAACTTCTCCTTGATCTCCAAAGTTTGCACACCAGGGAAAGTGGATTTTAATTTAGTCTTCGTTTTGAATGTTAGATTCCTACATGCAGGCAGGTTGTGACACAAGAGGCCCATTCAGAAAGGAAATGGTTGCAGCTAGCAGCAAAGCTTATGTCTTGCATACAGAAGACTTCAGGTGAAGCCCCTGAATCTCCTAGCATCTTAGAAAAATTCTATTTGGAAACCTTGCAGATTCATCTCATCACCAAACCATGCAGATAATATGGAGCAAATGGGACCAATTTTCTGTCTTGATAAAAGTCAGCTTCCTGCATTTCTATGCACAATCTCTTCTGGATAAGCATTAGGGCACAATCCATTCTTTAATTTGTTTTTTATATTTTTATATTAATTTAAAAAAATTAAAAAGACATGCTTTTCACATTCATCTAGCTTTGCACATAGGCTTAGAGTTATATGGTAATACTGAGGTTCATGTTGTGTATTCACCTGGATATTTGAGTTTGCTCTGCCTGGAATGGCCAACTCTCCCATAAACTGAGGTGAGGTGCCCACCACAAGCCTCAGGTTTCTCAGTTAATAAAACAGCAGCAAATTATTAGTTATTGATCTTTGCTGTTATTGGGGTTTTACTTTGGGAGATAAGAAGAGGCACTTCTGAGATTTTTCTGCTTCATATGTCAAAGTTTACATGACTGTCTTTGAGAGCTATGTACCAGGCTTTGGAAGAGGGAGGTGAAACAGTACAGTAAATGTTTCAGCTCAAATAGCAAAATGTCTTCTGTCTGCTCTTCTTGTTAGAAGAGTAGAACTTAATGGGATAGGAGAGCTGCACACTAGCAGCAGATCAGCCTAAGCAAATTAACTAAATATATATTCCACCTCATTTCATTTACAAACAAGTAGTCACCTTATTATTCCCATCATATGGAGCCCTCACTTCAGATGGCATGCTGCTTCTCTGAAACTTCAGAGCACAATATTGGGGTTACGTCCCCAATTAATCACTCAAGCTACAGTATTTCCAATCCGACAGGGAAAAAGATAGAGATGGGCATATATAACATGGTGAATTTCATTAGATTCTCCCTTCTAAAGCAACAATTCAGTTGAGCAGCACTGAAAGGTGTCAGGGTGAAATACTGCAATGTTTTTTGTGGGTATTTTCTTCGAATTGCTATAATTCAGAAAGTGCAGGCCATCGCTTTGTATGTTCCAAGCTGATATATTTCTACAGGCACATTTCATCTCTTGCCCAAAATGACTGCTTCTGTAAAGGACAACTGCTATGGATGTTCTTCCCATCATTTCCCCCCTACATCCTGGTTAAATGTGTGTTTCTCTAAAAAGCTTGTTCTAATTGGAAAGCTGCTGCTACTATAGTTCCTAATAAATCTGTGGTCAGTGTTTGCAAAAGGCTCTATGGTACAGAAAATACAAAACTTCTGCCTATCTAATCATGATTTCCCATAATTCTTGCATGACCTCCATTCACAAATCTCTATCTATATAAGCCTTAATAATTCCCTTCTGACTACTGTGCTGCTCTTTGCCAAAGTGGTGCATGTAGCAGCCTTCAAGCATGAAGTTTAGACTACAGAATGGCACATAAACACCCATCTGTAAAACAGAAAGTAATTCATTTGGAAACAAAGTCCTAGTTCCTAAGGAGAAAAAGGAGGTGGGAGTGGGCGCAGGAGAGAACTGGGCCATAGCAACAAATTGAGATTTGAAAAGGAAAGTCAATAGATGCAACTTGATGCATTTCATAAAATATACTTATACTATTGTCTTTGAGATCAACAACTCCTTTAGATATTGAAAACATACCTAGTTCTAGGAATTATTAATTCCCTAATAGGCTCTAAGCTGCTAAGGGATGACAAGCTGTGATGATGAATCCTCTTCTGCTCTTCCCCCACTCATTCCCTGCCCAACCAAGTTCTAAGAAGAATAGCTGCTCAAATGTATGTTAAGAAAAGGTGAGACAGATCATGATTGCTAAAGGATACTGTCTAATGACCGGTATCCTCAATCAAAACCACTAGAAGCCATTTTTCTTGTACTTTTAATTGCAGTGTTTGTAACTGTATTGTATTTTAATTTTATATTTTTAAACCATGTTGTAAGCCACCTGGGATCTCAGTTTTAGAAGAAACGTTACATATAAAATAGATAAATGGATGAATTGTAAGATATAGTGATATAAATGGCTTCAAAAGGAGATAAATTCTTAGAGGATGAAGCTACTAATCACATTTCAGCTTCTCTATATCAGATAAAGAATGTCCCTCAGTATTGTTGCTGGTGAATTTATGAACTACTTCTCCAGGCTTCCCACAAGCAACTCTTTGGCCACCGCAGGATGTTAAAATGGAAGGACTTTTTGTATGGACCAGTGGAGCTCGTTTCACTTTATTATCCTGAGTGGCTCAAAACTGTAAACATTTCAGGCGTATTATTACTTAAACTTATGTGAAGCGGACTTCCTTCTGGATGAAAAATTACTTTGTGAGAAGACTTGTTGATAAAATTTTAGTTCCTGTCCTGTTGTTGTGGTTGTGGTTGTTGTTGTGGTTGTTGTTGTGGTTGTTGTTCTTCCTCTTCCTCTTCCTCTTCCTCTTCCTGTGTGCTGTCAATTTGCCTTCTGCCAATCCTATGAATGGGCGATCTCCAAAATGTCCTGTCCTCAACAACCCTGCTCAGATCTTGCAAACTCAAGCCTGTGGCTTCTTTTAGGGAGTCAGTTCATCTCATATTTGGTCTTCCTCTTTCCTGAAGCATTCTTGTCTTTTCCTGCCTTGAGGACAACCTTTTGACTGAAATGTGGTAAGTTTCTTTGACATGTATATTTCCCTATTATTCCTACTGTATTGCTTTTTGTACTTTTTGGGGTTTCATTCAATAACCTACTTGTGTTATTGTGCATTCAAGCATGTCTTTCTTATTATTACTTGTGTACACCTATTTTTTTTATTGGTCTGCTTGCCCTTTTTCTGTTGCCAGGATTTATAATTTTTAAAGGAGGCATTTACAGATTCTCATCCAGTAGTGGGCAACTGATCATAGAAGATTCCTTTTCATATTCCATCCTATTCTTTTTTTCTCTGTTTCCACAGATCCAATTCTTATAATGTTTCATGTAGCTTTTTTTCAGCTATATCTCACCACAACTTTAAAAGTTGACTGTTATACTGTTAAAATACAGCAGTCTTATACATTATAATTCAGAATATATCCCCAGGTTGTACTTACATTGACTCAAACAAATGTAGGTACTGCTCATCTCCACGGCCTCCTTCTACTTCATGATCCAATTTCAAAATGATTTCATTTTCAAACTATTCAGGGAAAGAAAGCAAAATTAAGAAGTAGCGCACACCTATGCCTTTGCTCAAGATTCAGTATTATACTACCTATGGCTTTATATATGTTCCCATATACACGCCTCTGAGCTTACAGTGCACGAAATGTAAGAGAATGTTGCAAAGAATTTAATTAAAGATGCTATTACATCAAGAGTAAAGAGTGATTTTGGTACGTTTCAAAAGTTATGCACAGAGATTTTGATAGTGACATGTTCTAACAATTCAAAAAGCTGTTGGTAAGGACTGAATTTCTTGCACTCTGATTAAACTGGGAAAGTTGTATGTTTATAAAAACACAACATTAAAAGCACATATAAACCACTGTTGCAATGGCAAGATCGCTCCTGATTTACACAGGTTTCACTCTACAGTTCTGTTCAGGAGCCATTAATGTAGCAACACTATACAGTCTGGGAGGGGGAGCATACTAGCCCACCCCCAATCATCAGTTTCATTGCCTCGACTCATGGTGGATGACAATCTAAAGACCTTGGGCCAGTCACAGTGTCTCGCCATGATCTACCTCAGAAGGCTGTGGTGAGGATAAGATGGTGAGCCAGAAAGCCTTGTGCACTGTCTTGAGCTCACTGGAGAAAAGGCAGGATATCAATATAACAATTACATACTTCTTCACTTCCCCTACATCTTTCCTTTTCATGTTGTCATTCATATCATCGTCCATCAGTCAATGAAAAGCCTTACTCCCTCTACTAATCAGGGCATCACAGAGTCCTCCTACACAATCCTTTTGAGACAACTAATTTCTGCAATGGATAGTGATAAATTCCAAGTCACATATTTAATCCTTTCAACCACAATTTAAAACATATTTACTGGCACCCATCTGCCAATTTCTGCCATTCCTGAGTCCTTTTGACTTTTCCTTTCATCTTTGTCCCTTTTATCTAAATTGCACTATTATCAGACATTAAACATCTCACTTTTACACTTTGATCAGCTCTGCAGATATGCTTGATCTGATTAATTATCCCGTTGAACCTCTTGTCAACAATATCTACACCAGACAATTCCCTTCTTGACCTTCCTTTCTGGGTAAGGTTGAAGAATTTGAGGGCCAATGATAGAGATTTCAAAATCATGCTGCCTGCATGTCTCCTAAAACTGAAATTCGCTTTAGTTGCTTGTCAAACAATAAATGTTACAATGATGTATCTTGATATAAATCTTCACTCCTTTTATTCCTGCAGGTAGAAAGGAAAATTTATACAACCTTTCTTCCCCATGGGCAATATTATGAAAATTCCTTTGTATTTTTCACATTTCAACCTCCTTTTTAGTGAAAAATGCTTTTATTTATTTATTTTATTTATATCCCGCCTATCTAGTCAATTAAGACCACTCTAGGCAGCTTTTATGGGCGAAAACATATTTTGCAGTAGTACACATTTTAATGCACAATAAAATATTCTTGTAAAAAACGTTTTTGGTGAATTTTTTTTTTTTCCTGATAATATAATCTTAGAACTGCAGAACTGGAAGGGGCTGTATGTATGATCGAGTCCAGCCCTTGTCAAGGAGGCACATGATATTGGTGAAAAAAAAGGAGAACAGCTGATCTCCTCAGTCCTGAAAGGACTGAACAATATTGCAGAAGCTGACAATTTTAAAAGATGTTCTTAACTTTTGCTCTTCATTTAGCATTCTTCCTGATTCAACTGTTTTGAACCTCAAGTTCTTTCTTCCCAGAGATGCAGAAATCTGTGGATTTTGGTTATTTCTTTAAAAACAAACTGAAATGAAATAGCCTTTTCATTATAACCAGCCAAATTCAATAGGTAATGCAATTTCTTCCTATTGTAACACTGGCACAAGCTCAACTGAATATAGGAGGGCCACATGTTCAGACTTTTGAAAACTCAGATCCTTGGCCTTTGATGGACAGATCTGTCAGTTTTTGTTTCTGTGACATTCAGCTTTCATCCCTAAAACAAAGACATGTGAGAATTTTAAGAAATACTAATAAAAATGAAACACACCAATGTCCGTGCCCACGCCTAATTCCAGCTAATAGTACGAATGGCACTGAATTTCTCTGCTTCCACAGAGAGAGAGCAACCTTCCTTCAACCTATTTAGTCCAGTGCCTGCCATGGGCCTAATCATCAGAATCATTTCTTGCCTATCTCTTTTCCTCTCATCTTGCCACCCAGTGACTGGAATACATTCATTGCATTCCAATGAACGTATATTCCAGTCACTGGATAGCAAGATAAGAAGAAAAGAGATATATATTCCAGAGGAAAAGAGAACGTATATTCCAGTCACTGGATAGCAAGATGAGAAGAAAAGAGATATATATTCCAGAGGAAAAGAGAACGTATATTCCAGTCACTGGAATGTATATCAAGGTAGATAATATGCACTCAGACTACTGAATTTGTATCCAAATCTGTTTAAAATACCTTTATTCAATCATGAAGCCTATTACACAAAATGCCTCCTCTTTCATCTCTCCACCCACTGGGTTTTTAAAATTATGTCCATCATATTCTAAGTAGCTATTTTCTAGAGACCCTTTCATAGCACACACCTCTGTGTGGTACTCAGTTTTCTTACTTCAAAGCACCAATCTTTGTCAGAGGTACAAACCCAGCAGTTACTCTGGGATGAAAGTCCAAAGCATACCAGGGAATCTGTGCTCTGAGCCAAATGAGAGAAAACAAGAAAGTGGGTGCAAACTTTTGCCATTCTACTTAGTTCACACTTCATATTCACACCTCATAAAAGATAATAAGATTTTAAAAGATGACATGAATGCTTTCCATTTCTTTCAGCTGTATATTGCTGCTAATGCAGAACTACCACCTGACATTCATTTTTTCTGGTAATCTAGATTTCACAGAGTTGTGGTTTTTTTTACCCAGAACATCAGATTTCTCTCTCCCTGTCCTGTTTGTTTCCTTCCAAAAGTTTCTTCATTTCCTCTTGTTCCCTGACTCTGAGGCACAAGTATGCCATCTGCTCCCACAACAGTAGCAGACATGTGAATTCCATTTTGATCCTCTTGGCCTGCCACATCGTTGCTGGAGGGGCAGCTAAAGAGGTGGCCAAAGGGAAATGCTAATCTATGCTCTCTTCCAGCATCAGAGGGTTCCAGCCTGCTGCTGAAATTCAGCTACAGCAGGAATAATAAAGGCCATTAAAGATCTGCTCCATAGTCTCAGTTCAGTCTGTGTCACCAACTCTTGGCTGCAATCTGTGGGCCATTTGTGACAGTTCTGCTAATTTCCCCTGGCTCTGTACTACCTATCTATGCATGGACTGGGAAGCAGCAGGCGACAGGGAAGCTCTGTCTTCTGCAAATGATAGCTGTTTCCTTCCACATTTCTTTCACAGGAGACAGGAGATCTCCAGATGGTCCAGGACCAAGAGCACTTGCTCTTTTCTAGAGGTTAACCTTCTCTCTGGCTACTCTGTGCACATGAGAGACACTGTCTCTTTCACGGCTGATGCTTGGCATCTCCCCTTACTGGCTACTTGTATTGGTCCAGGTTTACACAAAGGAACAAAAGGCAGAAAAATTATATGGGTGCAACTAGGTTGAAGTGATGGAACGTTTCAGGAAATAGATGCACATACATACTCCCCTGGGAAAAAAAACTCACTGCTGTTTTGTGCCTCAGAGTACATTGTGCAAAGTGCAAGGAAACTGTATTAAATGGAGTACTTGTGGTGGAAGGTTGCCAGGCATGTTAGAAGAGAGAAGCAGCCAGATAGTGAGAGATTATCATCCTGGTGTACAGGATAGAATGAAGATATTGCCCTCCTACATTTAGGGAGAGGGGTCTGACGAAGGGAGACTAGACTCTACATCTGTGCAAGCAGTGAAAGCAAGGAATACATAGAATGACATTCTGTTAATAAAGGGGCTAACATCGACAATACTATGGAATTCTATATTCATTGAGCAAAATTCTGTTCCTTACACTGGCTTAACACAGATCAAGCACCAGAAACACTTAAACTCATTGAAAACGTCTCTCTCTCTCTCTCTCTCTCTCTCTCTCTCTCTCTCTCTCTCTCTCTCTCTCTCACACACACACACACACACACACACACACACACACACACACACACACACACACACACACACACACACACACACACACACACACACACACACACACACACACACACACTTTTTTTTCAGGTTATGAGGCTCCCTTTTGCCTCAGAGAAGCTTCAGAGAGCCTTAGTACTGGGGAGGGGTAAGGGAGAAATTGATAGTAAAAAGAAAATGCTGCTGGCTTGCTGCTCATGGTCCTGATCTCAGTGGAGATTCAGTTGTAATTCTTTACTACTAAAGGCTTCCCCCCATCTTTTCCAAGGCCTCCAAAGGGAACCCTAGAGAGCACCAGAAATGAAAATGGGGTGGTGGGGGTGAATAAGTTTTCCATGAGTTTAAATTAAATGTTTCCAGTACCCGATCTGAGTTATGCTCAATTCAGGGGAGTGCAATTTTAAATGCTTTAAATATCGTTATTTCTTTAAATGTTGTTAAATTTTGTATTTTATGAAGTTTTTTATTTTATGTACTACATTGTTCTAATTGTTTTATGAACCATCTTGAGTTCCCAACAGGGAAAGGTAGATTATAAACACATATTCTGTCTGTCTAACAGAAAAGAGACGAGTGTACTGCATCATAACATCCTCCCCTTGGCATTTTTCAGGAGACCTGGGCAGGGGTTTATCAGGGAGGCCATGGCAGTAGCAAGTCTGATACACTACTTGCCTTGCGGGATTGAATTCTTCTTCAACTTGCAGGAACCACAAAAGGAAACTCTTTCCCAAGCTTTCGCCCATCTCCAGGCTACTAGGAAAGGTGGAAGCAGGGGGATTAAAGTTAAAGGCTACTGGGATAAATGGGACCATCTTGTTCCCTTGGGCCAAATATATCTACAAAGAGGTTCTGAAAAAGGTCACGCCTGAAGGGTAATATGCATCTCTTTCAGGAAAACCTTACATAGATATCCCTCTGGTGCCTTCCCAACATTACATTATAATCTCAAGACATGGAGGGATGTTTTCAAGAGATGGCTTACATTTTTGGAAAGCTAAATAGGAAGCAGGGCTTGCAAAGGACATACATCTTATCAATGAGCATTCAAAGTTAGCATTGTTGTTGCTGTCTTTCTAACAGAAAAGTAATTTTTAAGAGCACTCTCAGCTGGTTAAAAGTGATGGAAATATTGAGCAGAGGATTTAAACAGGGATCTGCAACATGAATACATGTTGCTTACCAGGATCAAAATAGTATTATGCCTACAAATTAATCTTTTCTAAGCCAAAGACAAATCTTTTTTTTAAAGATAATCTTAACCCAATGTTCATTTCCACAATGTACTAATACAGGCTGCAAAGAGTTTATGATTTCTCCTTCCTAAAAATAGTTTTAAATATAAGTCATTTGGCTCCCCCCCTTCCCTTGGTGATTTAAAAAAGAAATTGATGCTTAAATAGAACCATTGGTGGATCACTCAGAAAGTGTTCATTCAACAGGGAGATTGTGATGAAATATTATTTCATTTAGTTTAGGGAGCTTTGAGCTAGCAGCTTCCTTCACCTTTGAATTTTATCAAAGGAATCAGAATTGCTTATATACATGCATAACCAACTTCTATCATTATGTTTGAAAATTTTACATGAGTAAGACAGAAAAGATACAAAAGGCACCATTTTCCCATGTGATTTGACTGGATAGGGTTTTTATTAAGACTATAATGAGAACTAAAATATTTAATAACCAAAAATCCATCTCAACTATACCTTTAAGTGAGTTTCTCCCTAGGGCATTTTATGACCTCTTTGTATTTCTGAACTCTTAAAAGATATATTAATAATAATAATTGCATGTTCAAGTCAATTCTGACTTATGGCAAGCCTGTCCAGGGTTTCCTAGGTAGAGAATACTCAAAAGTGTGTTCTCATCCTCTTCTTTCTGTGGTCATCCTGGGACTGTGCTGTTTGGCCAGGTACACACAGATTGCCTCTTCTCTCAGGAGACACAGTGGGAAACTGACTTCTGATTCATTGGGCTACCCAGCCAGCATTTAGAAAACCAAAGTGCATATGCGATTTTTATTCAAGCACAAAGAAGCTCTGCTGTGACTGATCATGGCACTGAAATAGATTAAAGCACTGTCACCAGACAGATGTATGCACCCAAAAGAGGTACAGCTTGCTGAGTTGAATGGCATACTGAAATGCTCCCCATGAACCGATGTATCATATGGTAATACAGCTTTCATCACCATCTGACAAATGCTTGTCAAAGCTTCCAGCCTCCATGACGAATAAGAACTCATCCTCTTGCACGTACGTCTATCAGTATTTTCAGTTCAGAAAAATTAATATATGGACATTCATGCACAACACAGAACCTCCTTCCTCCTGTCAGTCCACCCACCTGGACTGGAATTTGGTCTTTGATAAGTAGCCACCAGATTAGGACTCAGGCATAGACATGTGGCAATAGTACAACTCATGCACTGGGAGGTAGCCACCAGATCAGATTATGGGTGTGGGTCTGGACCACAGATTGCCATCTGGGAATGGATACATAGCCCCCAGATTGGAACAGAGGCATGGGCCACTATACTGTATGCTGAGATGGGTGTAGGACAAGCCTCTCTCTCTTCATGGTGAAGATATTAGTGGGCTCTGAAAGAAAAAGGGAAACATCTTCCTGCCATTAAGCCAAGATTGATCTCATGGGTGGGTTCCCACTGTCACTTTTTTAGACTTACAGAAATGGGTATTTCCATCCCCCCTAAGCATCAGGAACAACATCTTAAAAGTGAGAGCTGTTCAAGAATGATATGAACTGTTACATTTGGGAGTTTGATTCCACACTGGGACAAGAGCCGGCCTGTGTAGACTTGGGCAAGCTGCAGATTCCTAGAGCACATAGAAGGCAACTTTAAACCATTTTTGAGTACTCTATACCTAGAAGACCCAGGAAAAGGTCAGAATAAGTCAGAATCAACTTGACAGCATACAATTATTATTTATATAATTAATGCATGTAATAGATGACCTTATTACTTGACACTGAAGGGAACTGTCATCAGAATGTTGGAATGCTATCTCGAGTCAGTGTCGCATCCACCATTTCCTGAATGTTTCAGATGCTATCTTTGTCAAGGAGTTATTCTGAATTGCACATTTCAGTTTAGGGTCATTTTACCTGTTTGTATGCACTCAAACAGTTATAAGCCAAGAATAAGAAGCAGCAATTAAAAATGGAAATAGGGGACTATTGAGACAAGAGAAGAACAGATGCAAAAAAAGAAAATGATTTTCAGTCCTGGACTCAGGCCAAAAGCTTTGTGCTGTGCTACCAACAGTAATCCCACCTGCCAGACTGTTGCAGGCTCCTCAGATATAATCATGATGTTTAAAATAAAACACAGTGAAAACATATGCCTCAGCCAGAAGCCATGCTGGGTTCTCCTTTATTTGGCAGAGTAAATACTGAGCATTTAATAACAGTCCTTCCATGTGAAATCTACCAATAGAGAGTACCATTATTATAAATGTACCATTGCCTGCATCACAGCTGCTCTTTGAACATGCAAGTGTGATTCAATATCCATTGCGCTAACCACTACGCAAAAGCTTCTCTTATTTTTTTAAAAAATCTAAAGCATAAGCAATAAATGCAAGGAAAAAAGACTCAATATAGCCATACAGCATATATTAACATGGAGGGATCACAGCATGCTAATCATTAAAGAAGAGCAGTTTTCATTGCACTTCAAAATCTAAACTGCTACATTGTCAACTTAATATTCCACAAAATATGCATTCAGAATATTTGAAGGTCAGGAAGAGAAAGGATAATATTAAAGGAGAAAATGAACCTTCCATAGGTGACAGAGTTGCAATATTACCAGGATACACCAGGTGGCGCTAACCAGTAGAGCTTCCCCAGAGAGATGACGACACCAAGCAATAAAGCAGTGTTGATAGCAGAATAGTTGTATTATTTACAGGATATATACATACATGTACAGCTTAGTCCTTGTTTCCAGTCCCGAAGTCATACACAGCAGTTTCCACAGAGTTCAATGCATAAATCAGAGTCAAAAGCCCTTATAAATTAGTTCAGCAGTCAAATACCATATGTTCAGTCCAGTAGCCAGAGTTCTTCTTCCAATATACAGCACGAAGACACAGCTTCTTCCAGGATACTCCAGCACAACAACAGGACAACAGCAATCCACAACACCACAGAGAGTGTGTGCTAGGTCTGCTAGCTTTATCCCAGGGTTAGCCAATCCTGGGATTGCTCTCTCAGCTGTTACAATTTACTCAGCTAGATAAATTCTAGTTTTGCTTGTTTCTTTAGTAATGATCCTTACAAATACTTATTGCATAGTACAAAACTGTATTTAACAATTCCTCCAGGTGTCTCCCAAACCTGTTAATAGGTCCACATTGGCACAACCTGGGTACATAACCATGAACAGGTTCACAACTCTTGTGGGGCATACCTGTATGTATACATACATGTCAAAGTGTGTCACATTTAAAACCTGCATAATAAACACAGGTAGCCAAAATATATTTACATTACATTTCCTTAACCATATTACTTGGGTGTGAGTTAGGGTGCTATTCAAATATTTCTTTACCCAGCATGTTGTTAGTCTGTGGAATTCCTTGCCACAGGATGTGGTGATGGCATCTGGCCTAGATGCCTTTAAAAGGGGACTGGACCGATTTCTGGAGGAAAGGTCCATTGCAGGTTACAAGTCATGATGGGGATGTATAGCCTCCAGACATAGAAGGAATGTACCTCAAAATGGCAGATGCAGTGGATGGATCTCAGGAGACGTATCTAGTTGTCTCGTGGGCTCCCAGAGGCATTTGGTGGGGCCACTGTGAGATAACAGGGAGCTGGATTAGATGGGCTCTTGGCCTGATCCAGCAGGGCGCTTCTTATGTTCTTGTGTTTATAGTCTTATAGCCATATGCATCTTTTTTTCAACTCAATTGAAATGTTTTTACACCAGTGTAATCCATTTTATCCCACACCACATGTTCTGTCTAATAAACCCTTTAATTTTTCCCTTTTTTACTTGTATTACTGTGTTTGTAATGCTGTGATTCTAGGATGGCACTTTAAATTTACTGTATATGTTTTTGTAATTTTATGCTAAACTAGCATGATGGCATTTCTCATTTCTATAAAAAGTTTCCACAGAAAATATTAGGCATTCTAAGAATATTTTAGGAGTATACAGTATACTGCCATTATCGTTATTTAATCATAATGGCAACTATATCATAATGGCAGCTATATAGTATATATAGCTGCAATTATGATTAAATAACAGTAATGTCAGTTTACATATCTAGCTTGTATTACCTTTTTGAATTCACCGGTGTGTCTATATTCACACAGCATCATGTCAAAGAAGATTGGGATAGTGGCTTTCCGTAGCTCAGCTTCAGGTATAAGGGTCATTTCCAAGATCGGTCCAACCATTCCGGGAATAAAGCAAATTTTATTTTGCCCTGGGGAGAAATTGCAAAAGGGGACATTATTCTGTGATTCCGTGATTTGCACAGTTAGGAATAAATGAATGTGATTTTTTCAGCACTTTATACTTACCAAAAAACATAATATGCATGCAATATAAATAATATACATACTAAGCTACCATTATATAAGCAGTAGTGCTACCATTGCCATTGTGGTAGTATTATGCAGGGCTCTGTTTTCCCCCCACAACTGCTACAGTACATCTGCAATTCAAGAAGGTAGACCTGATAGCACCTCACACATCAGGGGAAATGGCCCAGAGAATTCAGACTTACACACCCGGTCAGCATTCCAGTTTCAAACATTTCAGTGCTGAGTATGCTTGACAAAGAAAATAATGGGAAACAATACATTCCCTCCTAACCCTTTCCTTCAAAACCAACCTATCAGCGAACATTACACCGTAGCCATTTGAAATGTTCTCTTGTCTTCGTCACAATGGACAAAATCCATCTGCCTCCATCCCTGGATGAATAATGTCAACCATTAGAAAGCTCAGAATAGAAATAGTGGCCTGGTAACTCCATTATGGATTGACTGCTCAAGAGCCACATGAAGCAGAGAGACTTCAGAGTCTGCCTGAGGAGACATTTGCATTTATGACTGATGATTTTTTTTTAAAAAAAGAGATGATGATGGAATGACCTTCCACATGTCATCTCCAACAGAAATATGAGGTTTTAAATATTCCTCAGATATGGGTTTTGTGAGGAAAATAAAACAAAATGTAGTAAGGCATGAACTGTTTGCTTCTTGCCTTTAATGGCACTGCGTAATAATGCCTGATGCTTCAGAGAAGGCGGATTGTTGGGGGGGGGACCCACTAACCACTGTGGTCTGCTTTAGGTTTGATTTGCTGCATTACATTCTGTCAGGAGGCACCTTGTAATACAAGCACAGCGCAGAATTTACAGCAGCAGTGTTGTTTTTCAAGGTCTCAATTCCCAGCTGGAAGTGAAACCTTGAAATCTACAGTTCTGTATACTTTTTATCTGGAAAGTGTAAGAGGGACTTACATAGCTGTTTAGATATACAGTATATAAAAACTACCCACTACTCCTCTATTAACCAGAGTTGGGGACTCGAGTTGCAGGACTGGCTGTCAAGTCAGACTTAAGCTGCACCAGTTACTTGGCTTGGCTTCAAATCATGGGTTCCCCCCCCCAATGATTCAGACTTGACTCCTGACTTGGAATACACCCACCCCCTCCTTTTTTCTGGGGAGAAAAGCTGGTTTGTAACAGGGACTTGGACTCGGGACTCAGAACTTGGTAACAAAAACTCTGATTTAGGACTTGGTACCAAAAACACAGACTCAGATTTGGGACTCAAATCCAAAAACTTGCTAAAATCTCTGCTATTAAATATGGGTCACCTGTATGCTTCAAATTAAGAATATCATTCATGGAATGGAACAAGGTGAAAGGACTGAAAGGGAGCAGGGGGAACCACTATCGGGAACCACTTCAATGGCCCCGATTCTGATCTTCCTCTGCCCTCCAGGCAAATTCCATTTAATACTATGTGTGGAATATTTTATTTACTTGGGGATCATTTATATACTACCTACAACCTAGAGGAGGATTTATGGGCACACATGCTGAAATCCTGTTGCACAGCTTGATAGGAGCAGTGGGAATGATGCCAGCAACCACAACAAAATGCCATTGATTAAAGGCTTCCCTTAGCGATTTTGGGATACATGTGATATTGTCACATTGTGCACAAGTCACGTGCACACGGAAATTGCCAAAGGAAGTCGCTAATCAGTGTGCTGCTGTTGCTGCTGCCATTCCTGTTACCCACATGGAGCTGCACAACAGGATTTTAGCCACTGAAATTTAGCCAAACCGATGTAATGATTTAATCATTTTCTATAGGGTTAGCTTTGTTAGTCTGAATTCTGTTGCAACAAAAACAACGAAGCCTTGGACCTATTAAAGACTAAGAAAATTTATTTTGCATAATGATGCATGGATTGTATTCTGCTTCTTCAGATAACATTGATTTTGGCAGATAAGGATTATATAAAGAGGTATAGCTGCTGAAAATGATAAGCTGAAAGAAAAATGTCTTCTGAACCCTTGTTCCTGCCTGATGGCAAACTTATGCAACATGTCATGCAACATGACAATTGCATGACAAAATTGTCATGCAACATGACAATTTCCCTCTATTACCATATAGTTTTGCTCCCCTCAAAAAAAACTCCTGGATAGCTCAGTGGCTTAGGTACCTGGCTGTGGAGCCAGAGGTTGAGAGATCAATTCCCCACTATGTCTCCCTAGCAGGAGCTGGACTCAATGATCCGCAGGGACCCTTCAATTTCTGCAATTCTAAGATTACTATTATTATAAGATATATTTCAGCACTTTTAAAAATGTGTGAAATAAGAAAGTTATTCTTTTTCACTTAAATTGGATATTAAACAGATGCTTTCACAGTTTTAATTGTTGCTATTTCTGTCTTAGCAGAATATGCTGGCAGCTTGCTCCCCAAACTATTTTTTGTTTTAGTGTTGTTTTTAAAAACTAGCTAAAATAAAAGTATAGTCCCATCTGGATATAAAAATGAACAAATAGCTATAATTTTTTTTAAATGCTATTTATTTACTATGTTACTTTGCACATCTAGTTTTAAAGACAGGGATTTTCCATCTGCACAGAAACATATAGTTTTGAAAACAAAAAAAATGCTGCCAAATTAGTAAGCAAAACTGCCCATAAACAACACTAAATGCTACCCTCAGGAGAACACAAACTAAGGCTTCAGTCCTACACCAACCTACTTAGAAGAGTGTATATTTGAATGCAGTCATGGTTACATTACCAGTAGAGATGGGGACGAACCTCCAAAATGGCAGTTCTTCCTGGTTTGTGATCCGTCAAAGTTGATGAACCACAAACCATGAACTTCCTCCCCATAAACTGATGAACCACAAATCAATTCATTGGTTCATCAGCTGTTCATTAAGACAGCTGAAGGCTGTCTCTCTCTCTCTTTTTAAAGCTGATCCCCCCCCCACAACCTGCCCCCTTTCCACTACCACTGTCACCTTCCTACCTTGCCATCATCTGGGCTCACAGTCCATGCCGCTGCCACCACCATCCGTAGTGATCTGTGTCCTAAAAGAAGCTGCAGCAGCCATCTTTGCAAAGGGCAGGCTGTGTCCCTTATGGCAGGCCATGGCTGCGGAAGCCACTGAAGTGGGGAGCAATGGATGGTGGCAGTGCCAGGTGGCAGCGGATAGTGGTAGCAGCTTAGAGAGGGAGGGGAAGGAGGCAGGCTGTGGGTCCGGCTGCCTGCCTATGGGCCTGCTGATAACTGCTTGGTGGGTCCATAGGCAGAGTGGGAGAGCAATAGGCCTCCCTTTCTTTGTATGGGGGACAAATAGAAATGGACAAATATTTATCCCTTTCATATTCATCGGGTTCTCTGGAACTCACGAATATGAAGGGACAAAGATTTAACAAATCAGCAATTTTTTATGAATATTGTTTCATTTTTTTATTCATCCCCATGTCTAAGTGCCTGTCTATACTGCATATGTAGAATGGCATCGCTGTCACAGTTTATTTTTATTTTGTTTTCTTGTTTTCTTTTTTTATGCTTCAAAACATCTTAACCTAAACTTAACTTAAACCCAGAGAGGAAGGGGTAACATTGGTGCTACTCGGTATTATTCTTTCAGGTGTTTGCTTTATTTCGCAATGCCTTATTTCACATACATATTGTAAGAAAAGCACATAATGGGCAGAAAACAACTAAAAAATAATAATTATAACCTCTGTCATCTTAGTTGAATTCCTACTGACTTTACTGTAATTGAATCAAAGCCAGACATAGATTGTTCAGTCCTACCCACCTACTTTTTTACTCCAACAGAGATTGGACATCCATCTACTCGATAATTTGAATGGGAATTGGGAATCCAAATACTTTATCTGCTTCTGAAGAGAACTCATTGGTCTTTTGGTATTTCATGCTTATGCATAAAGCAAAAGAGAATTCTAATGTGATAAGGGAATCAAAATTAAAAATAGGTAAGACTGTTTCAATTCAAATATCTGTGTATGTGTCGTAACTACAGAACTCAAATGAAACCAATCCCCTTTCCCAATAACTAAGGTATAACAAGACTACACTGCTGTGATTTATAGGCTGAAATCCTGTTCTGTAGCTCTGCATGCATAACAGGAACAATGTCATCAAGCCGAGGCACATTGCTACTGATTAAAGGATTCCTTTGGTGATGTCAGGGCTCATGCAACTTTTTCTCATTGTATGTGAGTCATGTGTACCCTGCCATCACCAAAGGAAGATTTTAATCAGCAGCAATTTGCTGCCACTGATAACATCATTCTCTTTGCACACAGGGAGCTAAGTAACAGGACTTCCACCAATGAAGCATAAGCTGACTTATTTTACAGTGCAATGATTTATTTATTTATTTATTTGTTCATATGTTGCTTTGTTCCTAAAGGATCCAAGGTAGTCTACAGTACTAAAATAAATTTAAAAACTAAAACAATAAATTGTTACAATATGAAAAAAGAATTAAACAGATATAGTAAAATCTATAAATCAGCAATATTAAAAGCACACATAAAACAATAAAATAATCCCTTTAAAAATACTCTTGGTCAACCAGTCATTTAAAGGAGAGCCTGCCTGAAGAAAAAGGTCTGTCTGCTTGTGGAAGGACATCAAAGTTAGGGCCAATCTGGTCTCCTATGTGGGGGAGTTCCAGAGTCTGAGAGCAGCAACAGATAAGGTTATAGTATGCAGATGTGTGGTTTTTTAAATAAATAAATAATTCTGTAGGCACTTTTGAGAAATGGGAAGGTAAAATGTTACCTTTTGAAAACTGGAAATGCAGCCATAGCTAAGACCTTTCTGTTGACTAAGCACACTGACTGCAACTAATTACTTTTGAAAAACAATGTTTAAACCTGTCGTTTGATATCAGCACATGTGTAGCAGCATTATTACTGTTGTTAAGTGTTACAACTTCCTACTTATTATGATCCTATGAATTGTTGTTTTTTATTTTTTAGTTGTTAAGTCATGTCCAACTCTTCATGACCCCATAGACCAGAGCACGCCAGGCCCTCCTGTGTTCCACTGCCTCCCAGAGTTGGGTCAAATTCATGTTGGTAGCTTCGGTGACACTGTCCAGCCATCTCGTCCTCTGACATCCCCTTCTCCTCTTGCCTTCACACTTTCCCAACATCAGGGTCCTATGAATTAACAACCTTCAAATGGTCCTGCATTAACAACCCTGCTCAAGTCTTGCACACACAAGGCCATGGCTTCCTTTATTGAATCCATCCACCCATCCACCCATCCAATTTGTACCCTGCCTATCTGGTCAAATGACCACTCTAGGTGGATCCATCTGTATCATGTTTGGTCTTCCCTTTTTCTACTCCGTTCAATTCTTCCCAGCATTATTGTTTTTTTTTCCTGTGAGTCTTATCTTATGATATGTCCAAAGTATGATAGGCTCAATTTAGTTATTTCAGCGTCTTGTGAGAGTTCAGCTTGATTTGACCTAGAACCCCTTTATTTGTCTTTCTTGCGGTCCATAGCATCTCTCCAACACAACATTTCCAACAAGTCATTCTTCCCCTACCAACACTAGTTATTCACAAGCATTAGACATTCACCATAAAACTGTTAGGCTTTTTGGAAAGGACCTCATTTTCTAAAATCACACTCAGACGTGGGAAGTTCAGGCAAGACAGTCGGGTCCTCTCTGGAAAGTGATATCCAAAGTGAATTAGATTGAGATGATCCCCATTTTTACACCAGCTCTGTGAAACTGCCAAAGTTACAAAGTTTTCAAGAAGCTATAGAGCACTAGCAGTAGGAGGATGGAGAATAATTGCTGAATTCTTCATTCTTATCTACTGAGCTTGTTTCAACTCAACAAGGCAAAATAATTCCAAACCTTGCTGAATTCCTCGCCTTTAGGCAAAAGTTCTTTTTTCTACCCAAGGTCTCTATAATTTGCACCCTTTTATCTGTGCAAAAATATTGTCCTTTCTATTTGAAAGCAAAGCCAGTACATGCAGTGAGCACCTTGCCCTTCTATGGGGTGAGAAGAATAATTTTCCAACTTCTTGTGTTCATAGGTGAGGACCAAATAAACAAGGATTTCCCCTGCTACTATTTCTTTCACTTTCCTGCTTCACTTTACATGGATGGACCGATCTGGAGACATGCACGAAATAAAAAAGGAATCACTAAACTAATTTAAAAACGGCTAATTTGTTAAGCTGTATTCATACAAATCAATGCCCAAAACTCTTCTCTACAGTCCCTCCATGTTTTGTGAAGATTGGGCTTCCCCAAGTGAGCTGCTAAAGGGTACTTGACTGCAGAGGGAATCCTCTTTGTGGTTGTATAACTTGGATGTCTGAAACCCAAGCTTCACCTGACTTGAAGGGATTGTGGAGGAGAATCAGGGAAAACTTTCCTGCAAGTGCCTTGGGCACCATTTTATAGGGTTTTAAAGTAAAAGAAATGAATCAATTTGTTGATTTGTCAGGAAAAAAATGTAAATTTGTAAATCATGATTCATCAACCTTGGTGAATCACGAATCAAAATGAATCTCCATTTTTTCTGATTTGTGCCCATCTCCAACTGTAGGCAACTTCATACATTTAGAAGCTTTCACATCAGGCAAGTTGCTCCCCACTGCACATAAAGACAAGGCCTTATCCATTTACACAAAAATGAACCAAAACCAATAATTTGATGTATTAGAAATCTTCCTCATATAGAAGGAGGTTTGGTAAATACGTGTCTCAGACTGTGCTTACTTACCAAGTTTGTACCACATGTCACGGATAGCAAAACCAATTAGACGCCTCATGTCTCCGTACCTGCAATGGAAGAGAGAAGATGTTACTTTTATTATAGCTTTTATTGAGTAAACAAAGAAGTAGTTTTTCTGATTATTTAAAAGGCTTACTTGTTCAGGATCTTCAGACACTTTGCATGGGAGAACTGTTCCAGCTGCAAGGAATCCTGGGTGATGAAAGCCACTGCAAGGTGAAAGTAGTTGTTCCACAGCTGTAAATGGAAGGGAAGACAAAACCCTGAATTGTTGCAATGCCATTCAAGAATGAAAGGTAATATTAAAATGTTGGGGCCCTTTCATAATTCACGAAAGCAACTAGCCGGAGCAACAAAAGGTTTTGATATACAGTAATGCAAAGATATACATTGTTATTACCTTGCAAATAGATTAAAAGCAAGAGTGTGATCTTTATATCCTCTGGCATACATTCCCTCAGTAGCACCAGGGGATTTCTATGGGATTTGTTAGCTAATAACAAATTACAGCGTTGGTCATAAAATTCTGTATATCCCAAATTAGCCGCCACTCCCCCAAACCAAACAACCAGTGTCATGATACTGTGTTATGTTGGCACAAGCTAATCATGGCTTTGTGGCAGTAAAAACCTCCCCTTGATTTTGAAGAAGTTAGCACAGGTAAAATATGCCAAGGACATCGAGTCATATACCCTCTTATAGCTTAGTATATTTCGAAGGGCTCTGCAGTGCTATGACCCCAGTTTTTTGTGACACTGGATATGATATTTTGCCCATCTGTCTTCAGGAAGGAAAACTGCAAAGATTTCTTTTCACAGAGCTGTTGGGATATAATTTGTCCCTTGTTTAAAACTGTCAGAATTTGCTATGTTGGGATCAGAGGTGTTCTTTTTCAGTGCTGCATAGCTGTACTGAAGCTTATCATGGAGTCTCTTCTACACAAAAGAACACTAAAGATTCTATTTGTACATCTTTCAGTAATCCATCAACAGTAGATAAAATACTTTTTCTACATAACATGCATTGTGGTTTACCAAAAGGATCAATGAATTATGTGATAACGTATATGGAATATCATCCTTATAAAGTGATCAGTATTTTAATATTAAGACAGGACAGTGTGACTTTAGAACATTAGCATCTCATCAATACTGCCAACAATTTAGAATAATTTAATATATTCTCTCCTGCTTCCAAGCCTAAAGAAACTAATTAAGTTTTTTGCCTTATTAAAATATATAAACAATTATATTCACTGTCATGTACTTCTCAATAAGCAGCATAGGAACTGTAGATAATGATATAAAATAGAGCTACATAGATGCTTGCGTTTTTAAAATAAATGCCTTTATTTAATAGAAATGCAGCATGTTAATCACTGATTCAGTCCCTCTCTGCCCCTACCCCCCAATTTCCCAAAAGGGCATCTGGAAAGCAAATTACTGCTATTATTCTAAATACAGTTTACTGAAACAAGCAAGTTTTACTGAAACAAACCTGGGCATTTCTAAATTAAATGAGATCTGTGAATTTCAACTAATGTTTGGGATGACAGGCAAGGTAGCAAGCTCTGTAGCAGGACATGTCTGCATCAGTGTCCCCTCAGAATAGGATGAAACCCTAAGGGAGATTGCTGGTGCAGGGGAGTATAACCCCAAAAGCAGCCATCAAGGGGAGTATAACCCCAAAAGCAACAATCAGGAAGAAAAACATTCTATACAGTCTAGAGCCAGACAGAGCTTGGGAAATTTACTTTTACAAATAAGAGCAAAAGAACCCGGTCTGAATGACCATGGCTCTGGGAATTGCCATTCAAAAAAGTTATATCACAAGCTGTAATGCCATGCCCAAACCTACAACTCAGGCAGAGCTGAAAGAAATCATAGCAATGGCCAGTAATGAGCAGCAGCTGAGGAAGGCAGTTGTTAGTGTTTATTTATTAAAGTATTTAAATATTTTTACCACATATTTCTCCTTAGAAAAGGACCCAAGTTGGCTTATAGGATTTAAAGACTAGTTAAGAACAAAACAATTAGTATACAAAGGTGGTGCACAGGGCCATGAAGAGGACTGGAAACCTCCGACAACCACATTTAAAAATAGCCCAACCTCTCATTCTCCAGAATTCAACAGCTTCTTTCCACTACCATTTCCCTCAAGTATTGCTTGCAGTTTTTAGTGGATAAGTAAGCCTACTTTGGACAAAAATAGGAGAATAATCTAAATAAATTATATGGTAAATCCAGATACAGCTCTAACTGAAGGGGATAGTGATATATTTTTAAAACTGATAAAGGGAAGAAAAGCTGTTGAAAATCAATATAGACACATCTCAAATATCTTGACGTATTTCAAGCATCTCCAGTGTCTTTCTTTTATTAAGCTTCAACCAATGGCTCCTTCACATGTTACTTATGTGAGAGAGCAATGTAGGTAAGAAAGGGGTTGTAGGGCCATACCTATGGTCTATGCCAAAGAGGCACAGTTCTCCCAGTCCCCTCTTGGTGGAATATCTAAACTGGGGAATTTTGCAACATATTCCTTCAGACCTCATGGTCAAAATCTGAAACTAGAGAGCAATTCCTTGTGATTTCACAGAGGTGGCCTAGGCAAGAGTTTGGAGGAATCAGATCTGGGAAGGAGGTAAATCCTAATGAATGTGAGCAAAACCTGGCCAACCAGTTAATATCACCAAAGTCATAGGGAAAAATGTATAAAAGAAATGTATTTTATGTATAAAATAATGTATTCTTATATTAATATATAATATATAATAATATATATAATATATTCTTATATTACAAACGGGTGACTAGAGGCATAGTAAACATGGCCAGCAACTACTGTACAGTAGTTTATTTATTTATTTATGTATTTATGTATTTATTTATTTATTTATTTATTTAATTTATATGCCGCCCACACTACCCAAAGGTCTCTGGGTGGCTTACAGCATTTAAAATACAATAAAGAGATGTAAGAATTAAAATACAATTAAAATATATATAAAATTGCCATCAGACCCACAGCTAAAATTATTTCAGTTAAAAGCCTTCTGGAACAGTTGCCAATCATTCCCATTATTTGTTGCATCATCTTACCTGCAGGACACATAAGATGTGGGGAAGTTTTCTCAGCCTTATATTAGCCCGCAGCGCCACCACGTCCCTTAATCACTTAGGACTTTCTAAATCCATAGCTTAATTAGCAATGAGCCATCATAGTCCCTTTGAACTAGTCTGGTAGTAAACGTTACTCCACTAGCATAGCCAGGACCAGCTTATATTTAGCTGCCATACACATTATTTCCACCCTCACTTTTCACACATGATGGTGCCATAACTTCAGAAAGACAAATGGAATACTGTTTCCAAAAAGAATGATTATAACAGCATACTGACAGCATATATGACTAATCAGTGGTAGAACAGGGCGCTGGAACTGAAAGCATTATGCTATCATTGTTCAGCTAAGGGTGGCTTCAGCACATTGTTACGTTCATTGTTCTTGAAAGTAATTTTCTGAACTCTGAAGGAGGGCACAGTCTGATTTTATTTATGTTATTTTTTCCTGTCTCTAAAATTAACAAAACTGCCTCTGTTGCAATAAGCAGAATCATTTATATTCCCATCAGAACTTCAAAAGGATAATTTGTGCAACTGTCACACACCCATTTCTATTTATCAAACAGACTTGCAAAGTAAGGAAAACATTAAGTGATGGATGCTGTCAAAAAGTAGGGTCACATCGTTTGTTACTGTAATTTGATAGGAGGCAAGATGATGACAAATTAATCTGAGTTAGCAATAAATATGCTTAAGGCCAGAATAAAACAGACCCCCTCCCACCCCTGTTGCAGATTGAAGAACAGTTTATCCTGAAGAACAAACACAAGACATGGACTGTTTTAAAATTAAAATTAATTTAATTGAGTATTGTTTCACAGTCTGAACGATGCAGAAAGTTATTTTTAATTTCTTTGTTCATTCAATTCTATAGATATTACAATGTTAAGGAGACAATCAATGCATCCACAAAAGGGGAACGTGACCCTCTTTCCCCATTTTTTGCTGTGATAAGTCAACATGTCTTCATCCTTTGATAGAGCCAGATTTAACTGTGAGGCAACAAAGAGTATCTAAGTGACAAATGACACTGTTCTAATTGTTCACTTCATGTAAACATGAACTAGAAAAGGCACAGGGAAAGAATTATTTTCTAATGTTCAGAGAAGTCCTCCCTCCGAGTCAGCAGATGAGCCACTGAAGAGCCGAAGTCAGAAAACATGGCCTCCCTTTTGAGATGGCCACTCTGTGTTTGCTGTGTGGCTAAGGGGCAAAATGGCCAGCTCTATGAACATATGTTCAGGCTGGCATGATTCCACAAGCATTAAGTTTACTTAAAAACAGGGAAAGCTTTATTTACAGAGGCAATTAAAAGCATTCACCAAGTGAGAAAAAAGTTAACTGAAGCTCTTGCTCCAGTTTCAAGGACCATTGTAAAATGTGTTTTCTTCTTTTCTACCACAGACAGACAGACAGACAGACAGACAGACAGACAGACAGACAGACAGACAGACAGACAGACAGACAGACAGACAGACAGACAGACAGACAGATAGATAGATAGATAGATAGATAGATAGATAGATAGATAGATAGATAGATAGATAGATAGATAGATAGATAGATAGATAGATAGATAGATAGATAGATAGATAGATAGATAGATAGATAGATAGATATGAGAGGAGGGAGAAGAGCCAGCCTGCATGGTCCTGGGCAAGCAACATAGTCTCAGAGTGGCCCCAGAAGAAGGGATTGGTAAACTCTCCAGTGTACTTGATACCTAGAAAATCCTGGAATGGGTCACCATAAGTCAGAAATGACTCGAAGCTATGTACTCAGTTGATCAATTATACAGATATAGTAGCGCTTTTTCTCTAAACACTGCTCCTGAATATTGAGCAGTGTGTGTTTTTTAAAAAAATAAAATCAGCCTCTAAGGGGTGCATAGGATTTTCAGAGTTGTGTGTCAGGGGGTGAAGTAGTTTCTGCTTCCTGGTTCTGTGCTTTCTAAACTTCTGAAGTTAAATTTTGACATTAAGTGCAAACCCTGGCATGGATATAGGTTGCATAAATCATATCAAAATGGAAGGGGGGTTTCACTCTGAACAATATGAAGAATCATAGCAACTAAAGTGTGAGGCATTGTCATTGCTATGTGAATCACCTTACTGGATCAATTAGAAGTTATACATAAGATACGTTTTTACGTTCTCCAGATCTCTTCCTCAGGCAAGGATGGTATGTGATTTAGGGCAAAGGTAATCAGGCAGGTATGGTGCTCACGGGTCTTGAATCCAGACTGTCACAGAGACCCTATAGAGTCTGTAGATTTCACATGAGACACAGGTGTTGAAAATATGAATTTGCAATCTCATCTCTTGCTGAAGATAAAAGCCTGCCTTGAGCCCTTGCAGTTCCATCCATATCGAAACAGAAGAATAACTGTGGTTAATGCACTAAGCTAAGAATTAATTGCAGCCAAATTGACAATCATATGTAGTGGCCAGATGAGACAGAATCCTCAGTGAAGTGTAGTTTTTGCAATAATATTGTGACATTATTATATCCTGATAAAAATTCATCTAGAAGTAGTGTCATATCTTGTGTTCTTTTTAACATGCTGAGATATCAGGCATGGAATGTCACAGAATACAGAAGACCAGGACTGGACGAAAAGATTCAGCAATTCATTTTAATGTTAATGTTCTAATGTTCTTGTATATTGACTGCCACTTGAAAAATATGCTGTGTGCATGCAAATAGGCTCCAGAAAATCTGATACAGTACTGTATAACAAAACTAAAACCAAATAGCCACTCACTTGCTCTTCGAAGTTCATGTTTTCCAGAAACTTCTGGTTCATGGTCTCTGAAAATTTGTTGATGGCTCTCAGAAACACTCTAAAGAAAAGTGAAATCAAAAATCAAAAAGAATTGAGATAGTATGAAAATTCTCATATGTAAACTCTGAATGATGTCAAATGTTCACAGAATACATTTTGCATGTAATAGCCTATACTGTAATTAATAGCACCTCATATGCAAAGAAACTATTTTCTTTTCATTTCTTGCATTCTAATTAGTACTCAACACAAAATATAGGGCCATTTCTTTTTGGTCTACTGCACAATTACAGTTTGTTCTTATGAATATAGCATAATAAATCTTTCACATTCGCGTTGTTTCCCAAGACGCATCTATACGCTTATTTTTAAAAGACTAAGGGGTGTTTTAATTGACCAGTCAAGCAGAAATATTAACTTGTTTAATTATTTAGATAGACTCTTAGTTCATTAGAAATAGTCTCCTACAGAGTGCTGAGCAATATAAACTAAACAAAGCTATTACATTGTCCTATTTATTTACCAATTCTTTCCAACTAGATTTACATGGAATAATTTAAATTAACATAACCACTGTTTGTACAAGACACACATCATGTGAACAACACTTTTGGTCCACAATTTTAAAAAAGATAGATTTGAAAGTCAGAGCTGGAACTAGTGCGGCAACTCTGCTTTCCTGGAAAAGACACAGTACTGTAGCATATTCAGACAATAAATTTAAACAGCCATCTTGTAATAAGATACTGTCTGGCACCTGACAATTTCTTCTTGCGAATACAGCTTCCTACTTTGAAAGGACTTCAAGTTCAGGTTCTCCTGAACCTCATGGAAGGAAGCATTTATCACTCACAGCACAAGGAACTTGCTTTTTTTTAAAAAATTGGTATTGCTCTAGATATTGGTAATAATCTTTCAATAAAGAAAAAAACTGAATCTCTTCACATTCATAGATATTAATCAGTTTGTTATTCTTCCCTATGTTGGTTTTCATAGAATGCACATACACTTAGCATGCAATTTGTATGCTGTTACATGTGCAAGATTAGAAACTGCAGATCGAGGAAAAGACCTTAGCATATGCAGATGGCTTGAGAAATCTAGAACGTTGTACTCTGTGGAAAGTTGTTCACTGAACAATGACCCAGGGAAAAAGAGACACCTAACATCTAAGGTTTGGGAAAGTACTTTGTAACTCATCCTGAGATGCTCGATTAATGGACCCATTATCCAGCTTGGACTAGTTGTTTACACACTGTGTACAAAAAATTGTGTTTGTTTACTTATTTATTTCATTTACATGCAGCCCTTTTCCAAACCTGAGACTTACAACATAGGTTTTTTTTTAAAGAACAGACAACACTAAACGCCATTTTATTATTGGAAAGTAATCATACAGATTATCACATCAAAACAGATTAAAAGCAATGTTTTAACGTTTAGAATTATAATTGTTTCTAGAACTAGGCTTTGTAGATGTAACAGTTTTATTGTTGTAAGCCATCTTGTGAATGGCAGAAAGGGAGAAAATGGATAGATTCAAAATAAATACATATTTTAAAAAGAATGTGTGCAATCCTAAGGATCACATAGACTTACAATCTTCACGCATGAGTGAAATGTTTTCTCACATAACAGTTATGACTGGCTATATCAGTGTCCAGTCCAACTCACAGTATTTATTTTGAAATCAGTCACCCGTCCACCCACACATATGCAGATACGCACATACAAAACTGGCTGGATTTTGGAGCCTCATATTGTATCTTTAACTGCCCTTGTTAGCCAACAACTTTGAAAATGTGCATGACCACTTAGGTAAAACCACTTCTCAATAGTTTAATGAACTCATTTTGTCAGAGGTTTAGAATCCTCACATTTAGGAGACCTCTGTCACTTTAACACTCAGCAATCAGTTCTCATAAAATGCCTCAGCAGCTGAAGAATGGGGAAACCATCTGATAAGACTGATAGATTTTGACATAACCCTTTGCCCTAATACTTATGCTATTTCAAAGAAAATAATTGACATAGAGCGAGGAGAATCTATTTGGCATCTCTCAGACCTTAAATCTGGCCCAGCTAAAATCCAGCTTAATCTTCACATAGAGAATTTGAAATGGGTAGCTCCAAATTGCAAGCAGAATGCATTTCAAACATAAAAACCTTTGATGCTACAAATCAAGCCAATAACCTGTATGACAGTGAAGGATTATATTTCCCATTTTCTTATTTTTGTCCAAAACACAATGGAGATAAGAAATCTTGACAAAGAGATAATTGAAAGATTGGTAACAACGTCAAATTTAGGAGGGGATACAGGCCTAGCTTGACAATCAGGAGACAATCCACCAATTCACAAAGAGAACACACTGCAAAATGAAATTGGTCACTCAATGTGACAGCCTATTATGAATGCGAGATTTTTCAGAGACACAGATGTCTGATGTATGAACTTTGGCAAGACTTGTCATTTAGCCATCAAAGTGATGAAGTGATTTAATCTGAATGGACTCTTTTCTTGTCGGGGCAAAATGTTTCCCCATGACACACCTAATGTCATATCATCTGCTGCAAACAGGCTCTTCAGCAATTCTGAAAAAACTATACTCCATATCTACTCTATCCCTCCTCTTCAGTCATTTGCTGCCTCCCATTCCTTCTTCAACTATTTTACACCTGGTGTTGTTGTACATTTATAGCTTCCTGGCATTAATTTTAATTTAATTTTATTTAAATTTAATTTTATTCTATTTTAGCTTCTTTTTCAGATGACTAGCTACAGGAAAGCTTAACAATACAGAACAAAATGTAGACTATAAGGCAAAGAAACCTACAAACAGAAATTTTTTGTTCGTCTTTCCCTCACACAGAACTTGGGGACCAAAACTGTTTCCCCCCCCCAGCTCAGCCACCACCAGCAGCTCATTGGCTTCCCAGAGTGAAGCTGGAAATTGGCTGGATTTGGATATTAGAGGGAAACAAACAAACAAGCATTTAGATTAAAAAAAACCCTAGATTTAGAATTTCTGGATTTTTTTTTTTTTAAGAGAGTTGGGGCCTTAGAGGAGCCACACAAATGACCATGATGTACATGCTACTGCTCCAATAAGGCCTCTAGGAGCAGATGTTAAGCAACTGTTGATAAAAAAATCTCTGAGGAGATTTTTGGGGGCCCTTAAGTATAAGTCTGATGCTCAACCAGAAGGTCCTCCAAATTTGATGGTCTCTACACTATTCTTATAAAGCATATTGGAGATTTGTGCCGAAATATTTTAAAAAGGAATGACTGAAAAGAAGTTTGAAAGAAATCTAAAAGGAAGTGGTGGCATGCTTCACCTTGGTGGGGAAGTTCTCCACAGATAGGAAAATTTGACTCAGGGTGGGTGGGAATTCAGGACAAGTTATTACAGTAGTTGCATTTCTGATCAGTTGCACTCCTGACACGAAGCAAAAGAGGACAGGATCCTACATCTTTAATAGATATATAAAAGATAGAATTTCAACCATGCAAGCTACTGCCAATATAGGTGCCAGAACCCTGCCCTCTACTGCATCTGGCCCTCCCAAATGATACAGTATTTCGGGAGGACCTCTGAAGCCAACTTGCAACCCAAATATTGTGCTGTATGTTTCACATTCTGTTTATGCTACTGTGACAGTTCACAAGCGACTTTCCCACTGCTTCATTCCAGTTAGAACTTAACATAGACTAACCCGTAAAACTGACTATGATAGATACAGTCAACTCTGGAGGATGCCAGATGAGATTTCAGGAGGTTGACGCAAAGACCAGGATCTGACAGTAAAAAGAGTGTGGATTGTCTATTTCTTTGAAGGATGTTTTGAGTGTCTGTCTCCAGTAGCCAATCATCTTTGTAGTGAAAAACTTTTATTCACCAAACCCAAAGGTAAGCTGCCACTGAAGCTATGCACTTTGTAAATACTCTGGGTGCTACTGATAGATTAAAAGGAAGCACCTTGAACTTCTTTATCTTTCTTCCCAAAGCAAATCTCAGAAAATGAGGGTGGTCTGGTCTGATGGAGATATAGAAGTACTCCTCCTTTAGGTCTATAACAGCAAACCAATCTCATTCTTTCAGCAGCAAAACTATGGCTGATACTGTCACCACACAAAACTTCTTCAGAGAGATACTGTATACTCTGAGGTCTAAGATAGGTCACAGGCCTCCATCTTTCCTCAGTATTTTATAGTACTGAGACAAGAAGTCGCCTTTTATCAACAACCAGGGCTTTGGCATTTTTGTGAAGTAATGTTGGAATCTTTTCTGTCAGAATATCTGTGGTGCGGTTATGTAACAGTGCCTGTTGGAGAAAGTTTATTAAATTCTATAGCATAGCCATGGGTCATGATGGATAAAACCCAGGCACTGGTAGTAACAATGTGTCAGGTGTTGAGGAAAAGTTCTAGTGTAAGAAGGAATAACAAGGATAGGCAACTCTGTGAAGCTATCAATCTTGGTTTTGGAAAGAAGTTCCTTGCTTTTTGTTTTATTGAGGAAGAGGAAGTAGACCTGTATGTACTATATTTACTCTTCTGTCTGTAATAGTGAGGTACTCAAAACATATCAGAGGGTGACCTGTTTTAAAATATAGGTAAGATCATTTCCATGTTGTTTTGTATTGCCTCTGGCACTGCTGCAAATGTTGTGTGTCAATGCCCGTGTGTTTAGGCCATCAAAACCTTGCCACATTTATCATTTAAGGAAAAAATCATCTTCATCAAAGGGAAGGTGTTTGATTCAAGACCTGAAGTCCTCTGAGATGCCTGAAGATCTTAAACAGGTATGTCTGCTGAGTGTTACTGCACCTGTCATGGGTTTTTGCAGAACCATCTGAAACATATTTGGCTGAGTGTATTTGGTGGGTCTCCAAATAATAAACCTCCTGTTGAAAGGAAAGTGCCAGTTATCTTTTATCTTCAAGGAGACTCATCAAAAGAGGTTGAAGACTCTCCCAAATAGACTGTTGATACACTAGCATTACAATTGACAGGTATTCAGATTCTCTAGAGTCTTTAGTCTATTAACATTGTCAATGCTGAAGCAGAGGTTGGTTTCAAGCCTGTTGGTTTTGATGGAATTTGTAAGGGTCTGAGGACACAATCTGTTGTCTTTCTTCTAGTGTTGATGTGGAGTTTGGTAGCCAGGGGGTTAAAGCTACCTGGTACCAAGGAAAAGCCAAGGCTAAAATCATTGTTGGTTCTGGTGATGTGAATTGAGGGAAAGACTCCAGGGTTTGGACAATGAAGCTGAGACATGTTATCATCACTCACAATGTCTTCCTAAGACTGGAGTTCAGATTTGACATCTCATAGGTGAGGAAGACCGTGAGTGGCTTCTTTTTCCAAAGCATCTGGATGTTTTGGCTCAATAGAGTCATTGGTTATTATAGATCAACATCAGAAAAGGCCTGTCAAGTCCCCCACAGTAGCAAGGAAGAGCATAATAATGAGGAAAAATATGAGAGTGTTCCCTCCAATATTTCCATTCCCGTGAAGGTCAAAGTGAGCAATAGGAATTCCTCTGTGGAGATCTTGGTCTCGAGTGGATTAAAGGCCAAGGACAAGTATAACTTCTGTCTGGTGATCTCTGTCTGGGAGACAAGAGATCTCATCAAGTAGTCAGTGCAGTCTGTGTGGGATAAAGAAGAGTGCTGTGAGCTGACAAATTCCTTATTTTCTCTCAGAGGTAAATCCAATGCACATCATTGTCATTGTGATCTATTGTAGTTGCTGGATTTATGGATTGTGTAATTGAAATAAGTTGTCAAATAACTAATGTCCTCTCAGTAAGGATGGGTGGTCTTGTGATCTGTCCGTTTTTGGGGGGTCTCTTTGGTTTAGATGGATCAGCAGCAATAGTGTCATAGAATCATAGAATCTTAGAATCATGAAGCGGGAAGGGGCCTATAAAGCCATTGAGTCCAACCCTCTGCTCACTGCAGGAATCCAAATCAAAGGATATCTGCCAGGTGATTGTCTAAATTTCTCTTGAATGGCTCCAGTGTTGGAGCACTTATCACCTCCTGAGGTAATTGGTTCCATTGCTGTCCTGCTCTAACAGTTAGGAGGTTTTTCCCAAGATTTAATCAAAATCTGCCTTCCTGTAACTTGAGCCTATTGCACTCTGAGATGATCGAGAACAGATAGTGCACCTCCTCTGTATGAAAGCCTCTCAAGTGTTTGAAAAGTGCTATCATATCTCCCTTCTGTCTTATTTTCTCAAAGCTAAACATGTCCAGTTCTTTCAGTTTTTTCTTACAGAGATTGGTTTCCAGCCCCCGATCATTCTTGTTGTTCTTCTCTGAACTTGTTCCTATTTGTCAGCATCCGTCTTGGATTGTGGTGTCCAGAACTAGACACAGTACTAAGGATGAGGCCTAACCAGTGCCTTTCCGTCACTTCATTGATACCAGTGAGGAGCTAGTTTCAATGAACTAGAATGAGTGCTTGGAACTCAGACTGTTTTAAAAGTAGTTGGCAATTCTAGTTGAAGGGAAAATATTACTAATTCTTTCAGCCATGATGTAGACATAGAAACTTGTGTGTTTTCAGGATGATCAGCCAAGGAACCTATCACCTAAAGCGATTTTGCCCAGAGATATAACTTTAAGCAGGCCTGGCAATACTTCGGGGCCATTTTTGTGAAACCCTTGCACATGGAGCAATTTTCTTTTAAATGTTCTTCATTTAAATAAGAAAAAGGCCTTTGTGTGGCTGTTAGTGTATGGGTTTTAGCCCCGCAGATTGTGCTTTTTAAAAAGAAGGCTGTAGAGGATGTAAAAGTTAGCAAGAAATGTCTGGGAGGGTAGATGATGACTGACTAATGAAGAAAAAGATTAATGTCAGAAAGGAGGACTCATGAAGAGCCAAGGCTGTTAATGAAAGGGATAAGTTGGTTAAAGTTAGGTTAGTAAACAAGATAATGATTTTCAAAGAAACAGAAAAATTACTCTCTGGATGCTGCTAATGTGATGGATGAGACAGGAAGAGCTATTAGGCAGTGCCAGCTTATGCATGGTAAGGGTGGACAAGGAAAAAAAGCATTAGGCTACTAAGTTTCTGTGAATCGTTCTGCCCAGGCACAAGAAGCCATGCGTGCGAATCATAGAGACCACAAAGAAGAGGTCTTGTTAACCTGTCTAAATGTTTATTCTGACTTTACTGACAAAGCTGTTGGGGGGGGGAATGGAAATATAAATCTCTAAAATAGAAAAGAATATTAGATATTAATTTCTAAATAGAAATGGATATTAAAAATTATTTACAACGCACCCTTATCCAGAAGTAAGAGGACTGTAGCCTTAAGCTCATGAATAAGATTCACACTGATCTAATGGACTTTTTTCACCAATTTATCTACCTGTCTGCCTTCATCCTTCTCTTTTTAGAACAGCTCATTTCATGGCATATGATGAATTGCTCTAGAAGGTACCTGCAACTTCAAAAGCAGTTTACTACATGACATGCAAGGGCATGCTGTTTTGAGGAAAAAACAAGTCTAAAGCTCCCTTAGATTCAAGGAACTGCTTGTCTATTTGTATGAATCCTGCTCTGATTTCCCATATGTAATATATCAAACAGCACTTCATAGTACTCCAGGGCTTTACATACTACTTTTTAAAGGGAAAACGTAACTCCCTTCCTAATACAAAGGGCATATGACAAGTGCTTTCTGTGCTATTTGTACTCCAATCCCACCCCCCTCTGAAATACGAAATTGTACCACATATTTGTTTTCCTTCAGGCAAAACATCCACTTTGAAAAGAGTATAAAGGATTACAAGCGAATACAAATACGTTTCACTTTCATCTTCCCTGAGCTTTGTTCAGATACAGTAAATTTGAGAGGATGCAGTCTTTACACTTGACTCTGCTATAGAAAAAAAATATATATTGAAAGAGATATAGGAAGTGCTGAGCTTGCATTGTGAACTTTCATTTTTCACCTTGAGGCATGAAGACACAGAGAGAAAAGAAAAAGAGAGAGGAAGAGGAAGGCTGGCCACATGAGAATGCAGTGTGCAAGGGCATGCAATAAGCTCACTACCTCAAAGCAACTATTGAAAAAGTACAAAAGAAGTTTCAGGTGAATCAGCACATTCTCTCTCAAAGTCAGATGCATGATAAATTTAACTACTATCTTCCTGAAGCTGAGATAAAATTAGAATGCAATTTAGTTTTTAAAGAATTCTAGGTAATCTTGATTGGTTTACATCAGGGGTGTCCAACCTTTCATCTCCCCTGGGCCACATTAGAAGATGAAAATTTGGTTTGGGCCGCACATAAATTTGGTTTGGGCCGCATGGGGAGCAGCCCTAGCCGTCCTCCACAGCCCCGCTCCAAGCGCGCTTACTGGCAGCTGCGATCTCAGACAGCAGAGGCTGCCAGCTTCAACTCCAGCGGCTTTATGGGGCCAGGAGGGGGTCCACCTATTGACAGGGATGACGCAATGCAGTCACACAGCCCCCCTCTCCCCTCCCCTCCCGCTCCTTCCTTCCTTCCCTCTCTCCCCCTCTACTCTTGTGACGTGTCCCGGCCGCAAGCGCCGGCAGTGCAACTTGAAACTTTGGAATTTCTTTAAAAATAAAAAATTGCACTGGGCCGCGTTACGAGCTGACCTGGGCTGCATGCGGCCCTCGGGCCGCAGGTTGGACAAGCCTGGTTTACATAATACTTCTAAATATCAGAAAGACTAGGTGTACAGTTAATATATAAGAGTGTCTCCTGCAAATGGAATGACAAATTTTGTATATTGTATACCGCTTAACTTGCAACATATGTGTCACACTTTCAGTTTTAGAAGCAACACAAAACAAAAACAAAAAACTGTTGTGGCACCTTGAAAAAAGAAAGTTTATTTCAGTGCCAGCTTTTGTGAAAAAACAAGTTCCTTCAGAAGCATAATGGATTACAAAAGACAGATGTGAAAAGCTCTCACTGAAATAAATTAGCTCTGAAAATGTCATACTATTTCATATAGTTGTTTTATTCTTGCTTTTGTTGTTGCCAAAAACAGACAAACATAGTCACCTCTCTAAAACCTTACAGTTCTGTTACTGGGATATCATATGTTTATGGAAAGTAGCCTATGAGTTCATCAACACCACTGACTTTCAACAGAAAAACTAAGCCAATGGAGGTAGACTTAAAGGAATACAAAAATGTATATAAAAATGTAAGCAGATAATTGGAGTCTTAAAGACTCTGAGGAACATGTCAGTAAGAACATCAAAACCAATATTAAAGAATTATATGTAAAGGTAAGGTAAAGGTTCCCCTTGACAATTTTTTTTTGTCCAGTCGCGTTCGACTCTAGGGGGCGGTGCTCATCCCCGTTTCCAAGCCATAGAGCCAGCGTTTCGTCCGAAGACAATCTTCCGTGGTCACATGGCCAGTACGACTTAGACACGGAACGCTGTTACCTTCCCACCAAGGTGGTCCCTATTTATCTACTTGCATTTGCATGCTTTCGAACCGCTAGGTTGGCGGGAGCTGGGACAAGTGACGGGCGCTCACTCCGTCGCGTGGATTCGATCTTACGACTGCTGGTCTTCTGACCCTGCAGCACAGGCTTCTGTGGTTTAGCCCACAGCACCACCACGTCCCTTTAAAAGAATTATATGTACTGTGGGAAATTCAGATTCTCATATCTCCCACTGACCGTCAACGAACAGCTACAGATTTGTCCCATATGTCAGAAAATTCCTTTGGGATGTGTCTGTGTCTGTGTGTCTGCATGTTCACTTTGAAAATTCTGACTCTGATTTTCAATAGGGCTTAAAACCGGTTCTGGAAACTACATGTGAGATTTTACATTGTTTCAATAACCAGAGGGTTATCATCTGACAGCCACTTCCTTCCTCCACCACCCCTTTCTCCCCTCCCCAATTCTTTTTCCCTCATCCTTGCCACTGCCATTATTCTGTGAGCTTGGGCTTCCTTAGCTAAAGATCTCCACAGACAAGGCCTGCTATCACTCGCTCCCCCTTTATTGCTTAGGTTTAACAAGAAGAAAGCCTGGCTGTCCTTCACTGGTTGGAGAAAAGCAGAGCTTCCCACCACAAGCTGCCCACCGTAGCCACTTCACCTCCTGCTTTAGGCTGCAGATCACCTGCTGATAGCGATGCAGAAACACGTCAAGCTCCACGCAGAAGGTTCTTTGCTGGGAAGGGGACAAGATGACAGAACCGGAGGGAGATTGGAAACAGTGGGGGGGGGTGAGGACACAAAGGAACAGGAAGGAGCACACGTTCTTCCTGATTTACAGAAACAGTAGCTGAAGATGCACAAGGGACACATTAAATATGATAGGGGCGTTTATATAGGCTGCAGCAATCCATAAATAATTGCTTTCACTATCAAGTTAAAAAATAAAAGCCTCTGCCAGGCTCTTCCAAAAACCTTGCTTTACAGAAGAAGAGAAAAATCAGGCTTGCTTATGTGTTATGTAGCCAGGATTTTTAAAACGGATTATATTTACACAAAACAACAGCAGTTCTTATTCTCAGTTTAAACACCCTTAGTTAGCCCTATTCAGTTCTTTATACAAGAGTCACCCAAATCTGAAAGCCTACCCCAAATAAACAAGCTGGGAATTGTGCCTGGACCCTTCATCTTGACATATTGAACATAATAAAGTCACCACTTACCATTCTAAGAAAAAAATCTAGTGCTCTATATATGTTGAGTAGCATTTTTGGAAGATAAGCTGCAGATACGTATACTGTATATGTACATATATTTCTCCTTTGGCTTTTGGCTGTTTGTTTGTTTGTTTGTTTGTTTGTTTATTTATTTATTTATTCATTCATTCATTCATTCATTCATTAAATTTATACCCTGCCCCTCTAGACCATGTCTACTCTGTTGCTGTGCGTTGGTGTCCCCCCCAAAAAAAAAACAAATTGTCTTTTTAAAAATAAAAACGATCCTGAGTAATGCATGAAACATACTTTGTTTAATTAAAAAAATCCAAGAGGCACTTCTTAGATTCACATTTTGGTTTTTGCTGTAGCATAGAACACTTACGACTCTCAACAAATCAACAAATCTAGCCTTACTGGTCATTCTATTGTATACAAACCTATTCTGCTTGCTTTGCAGAATTTCACGTGTCTTATGCATGATGTCACTTGGACATATTCTGCATTCTATAAGTTTTTAAACTACCACCCCTAGACATTCTATATGTATATATATGTATCCTTCCCTAACTACCTGATTACTGTACATTTATTTCTACGCTTTAAAAAAATCACCTAAGACACAAATAGCTTGTGAATTGCAGGATATTTGTATACGTGTGCCTCAACTCATAATTTGGGGGAGGGGCCAAATACTTATTTTCAAAAGTATTTCCCATTTAATGTCCTCAAGAGGTTTTTAAGGGTTAATAGCCTTAGAGGTGGCCAGAATGTCCAAAGCCTGTGGAATTTAAAGGAGCAGCGTACAGACAAGAAGCAAATCTTACACATGGCTCCCTTCCTTGCTACGTCTTAATAACGCCTATGAAGATGACACCAATCTACAGTGGTGCCCCACATAGCGACGATAATCCATTCCGGAAAAATCATCGCTATACGGATTCGTCACTATGCGGGACAAAGAAGCCCATAGTAATGCATTAAAACACATTTAATGCGTTCCTATGGGCAAAAAACTCACCGTTCTGCGAAAATCCTCCATGTGGCCACCATTTTCGCTGCCCGGTAAGCGAGGAACCCGGGCAAAAACACAGTGGGTGCCCATTTTATTTACCCAGTGGCCATTTTGGAACCGCTGATCAGCTGTTCTTAAAACATCGCTATGCGAAAATCATTGCAAAGCGATGTTTTACCATCTAAAACATCGCAATGCGATCACTTTTGCGATTGCAAAAAACACATTGCTATGCGGATTCGTCGTTAAACAAATGGCTCGTTATGCGGGGCACCACTGTATACTGATCCTTCTAAAGTGTCTAAAGTACTTTGGGGTGATTTACCAGTTCCTCCTTTTGGTGATGCTTCAGGACTGTGGGTGACAGGGCATGTAACCTCATCAGTCACATTTGCTCTAGATCAGTGGCTCCCAGCCTTAGGTCCCCAGATGTTCTTGGACAGAAACTCCTAGAAGCCTTCACCACTAGCTGTGCTGGCCAGGATTTCTGGGAGCTGTTGTTCAATAACATCTGAGAACTCAAGATTGGAAACGACTGCTCTAGGTGATTTCAGCTTGCTTCTTTCCCAGGGCACACCGTGGGGATTATAGCTCCTGGATTTGCAGCCAGGCAATCCAATCCACTGAGCCATAGCCTATCAACCATGTGTACATCTCTGAAAAAGATCAGACACATAACATAAAAGTAACTGGGGGTGGGATTGGAGATGGTTGCTGACCAGGAGCTATTTAGTAATCCAGCAATTTGGTTGCAGTGATGACACTTTAAGCACTCTTAACAGCAAGATATAAAGACAACAGTCATCTCTCCTGTCTGAACCTGTAATTTGTACATTGTCTCTTAATCTGGCATTTGCATTTATCTGTCATTGATGGTTCTCTTCTCTATGAATTTATATAATTCTTTTAAAAACCATTAGGGTAGAACTATTTATCCCTCCACTTTGGGATTTGAACAGTTTAATACTTCCAGTAAACTCTTAATGGAAGTGTAACCCATGCTTTGCTGGCACAGTTGTATTCTAAATTTTCTTTTGTGTAAACAAACAGATTAAAATGTGATCTGAACAGGCTGGGAACTGGATATCATTTCACACCTAATGACAGGTGGTGAATTGGGAGGATTTACAGTTTTAAAAAAGAAGCCAAGGCAAGGAAAGGGAATGAACAGGCTTGGATGGAACTGAACCTCTCCCCTGTAGCATTCTCTGTACATTTCTTCCTGTCTCGCTGTTGCTCATCTCAGAGTTCATAAGGTATTTCCTTCCTACTGAATTCAATGACAGAGAAGAGGAATGAGTGTCTTTTATGGATCAGTTCCTTCCCCCAGCATTCTTCATCCATCCCCTGCCACATGCTCACTTCTGGATCCTCATTGCCTATGTTCACTTCCTTTACAAGAGGGGCAGAACATAGGTAACTGGAACTGCATCGTGGCCAGGCTGGGAGTATTGCCTGGACCATTCATATTGATGTTGTTGTTGTTTAGTTGTTTAGTCATGTCTGACTCTTCGTGACCCCATGGACCAGAGCACGCCAGGCCCTCCTGTCTTCTATCCACTGCCTCCCGGAGTTTGGTCAAATTCATGTTGGTAGCTTCGATGACACTGTCCAACCATCTCATCCTCTGTCGTCCCACTTCTCCTCTTGCCTTCACACTTTCCCAACATCAGGGTCTTTTCCAGGGAGTCTTCTCTTCTCATCAGATGGCCAAAGTACTGGAGCCTCCGCTTCAGGATCTGTCCTTCCAGTGAACACTCAGGATTGATTTCCTTAAGAATGGATAGGTTTGTTCTTGCAGTTCAGGGGACTCTCAAGAGTCTTCTCCAGCACCACAATTCAAAAGCATTAATTCTTCCAGCTCTCACTTCCATACATCGCTACTGGAAAAACCATAGCTTTGACTATGCTGACCTTTGTCGGCAAGGTGATGTCTCTGCTTTTTAAGATGCTGTCGAGGTTTGTCATAGCTTTCCTCCCAAGAAGCAGGCGTCTTTTAATTTGGTGGCTGCTGTCACCATCTGCAGTGATCATGGAGCCCAAGAAAGTAAAATCTGTCCCTGCCTCCATCTCTTCCCCTTCTGTTTGCCAGGAGGTGATGAGACCAGTGGCCATGATCTTAGTTTTTTTGATGCTGAGTTTCAGGCCATTTTTTGCACTCTTCTCTTTCATATTGACATACTGAACATAATAAAGCCATTATTTATGGACAAACAAAATCTAGTGCTATATACATTTTGAGTAGGCTCATCCTTGCTGCAATCTGTGTTGGGATTGCTTTTGTTCATGCCTTATCACATATTAACTAGGATAGCATCATTGCTGGCAAGCTCAAGCAGTAAACATTTGTTTAATCTATAAAGCCTGCAGCGCTTACACTTCACAGATCACAGAGTATATTGCTTCACACAGATTTTTCAAAAGCTCAAACATCCATTTCTTGGGAGAACATAACTCTTCCTTATGGTGAGTAGTTGTCATAACTACTGTAAAACAGCAGCAAGGAAGCAGATTTTGCTTTTTTTTAAGATGGAACCTCCTCACTAGATGTGTGCTACCCATGAGCAACCATAGATAGGACTTTTACTGCATCTTCTGTTAGAAATCTCAGGGCAGTAGTGGATGAATGTGAAACAATACATTGATAGTGTATCCATCTGCACAGAGAATAATGACCCTATAAAACAGAACTATGGCCAAGTTTATTATGAAAAAGGCCACACTAAACACATGGTAAGCATTTAATATGTGGAAGCAAATGCATACAAATCCACAGAAAATAACGTCTGCAATGACTGTGTTCTAGAAAGAAAAGTATTTGATATCATCTAATCAATTCTCACATCTTCTAATAATCAGCAAATAGTTCCCTAAGATCTCAAGCAGACTTGAGATAATCTTTTCAATGCTAGCTGCTTGAGCACCTTGGAACTATTGGAATTGGGTGCTGAACTTCCACAAATATGTGGTGTATTTATTCTACCACTGAGCTATGCTTTAAAATTTATCACATATTACTTAGCTGATATCCAGTGTGATGTAATGGATAGAGTGATGGACTAAGACTCGTGAGGCCAGGATTTGAATCCCTGCTCAGCCATGGAAACTCATTGGGGGTGTGGAATAGATGAAGCCATTCCTTAAATATCTCACCTTGGGAATCCTATTTCAAGGTTTTTGTTTGTTTAATGTTTTAATTTATACTGCACATTGAATTTTAGTTCATGTTTAGGTTGATGTCTTGATTGTAAGCCACACAGAGTAGTGGCTTTTCCACTAGATGGGTGATGTAAAACATACAAACAAAAACAAATGAATATTATGATCTCTATAAGTCAATTCTGACTTGAATGCACAGCATAACAATTCAGTTCTCCTTTGCCTTCTCACTGTGGTGTGAAGGCAATTTGAGGCTTTAAAAACTCTGAAAGCTATGCCAGTGAATCTCTGGCAGGTACTAACAATGAAGATGTCAAGTATGCAGCAAACTGTATGTTTATGCCATTCAAGGACTACTCTGGCTAAGAAAGAGAATGTTGGCTGCCAGATAAGAATTGTCTTCAGGAATAATGATCAGAATGACATTGTGGAAGAATTGTGATCTGCCTGATCAGACAGATGACTTGCACTGATGAAATCATGGCATTCAAGATGCCTAACAGGCACATGCACTGTGAAAAAAAAACAGACCAAATCAGAGGTAAATGGTGAAGGCATCAAAAACAGCCCAATGAACATATTCAGATGAACTCAAAACAGGGGATTCTGTGTAATTGCAGGACAACTGTGGGGGACAGCAAGGAGCCAGGCAGAGCAATATCGCAATAGATTCTTCAATGGATCCTACATTTTGCATGCAGATGGTTAAAAATGTGATTGGCATTTTGAATCGAGGAAAGGAGAAATAGAAGATAATACACTAGAGGAAGCTGATGGAGCAAGAGGAGAAGGTGAGTGTTGGCTGAACACTCAACATCCCAACAAAGTTCAAGCTCTCCCCCAGACACTCCAACCACTAAGATGCTCATGGAGGGTTCAGGCAGAGATCATCACAAATAATATACACTTTCATTTCCTGCTGCTCTACAAATCATTTTGTGAAGTTGTAGGGAGAAGGGAACGACTTGTGTAATTATTTAAATAATGGTCTCTCTCTCTCTCTCTCTCTCTCTCTCTCTCTCTCTCTCTCTCTCTCTCTCTCTCTGTGTGTGTGTGTGTGTGTGTGTGTGTGTGTGTGTTATGGAAGATTCTTCATTCTCTTTGTTCTCTCACTCCACTTATTTTACCCTGTTTTACTGAACTACAGCACTATTAGGCCTGAGTGTACAAAGAAACTGGAAAGATTATTGATGCATGGGGTTTCAGTTCACAGGTTACACAATTAGGGCACTGCACGGCACTCTGTCCCTCTAATCATAGCTGTCTGTGCCCCTTGCCATTCACAGTAAAAAAAAACCCCACAGAGATCAGGAAATACACAGATCATGTCACAGACTCAGGGACAGCAGGTTGGCATATCTCCTAAAAGGTTCATTCTACCACTGATCTGTTTGCCCTTTTATTCAGCTGTGCAGCTGGTCACTCTTACCAGCTAATCTATCTTTTTGTTTAGTCGTTAAGTCATGTCCGACTCTTGGTGATCCCATGGACCAGAACATGCCAGGTGCTCCTGTTTTCCACTACCTCCTAGAGTTTGATCAAACTCATGTTGGTAGCTTCAATGACATTGTCCAACCATCTCGTCCTCTGTTGTCCCCTTCTCCTCTTGCCCTCACACTTTCCCAACATCAGGGTCTTTTTCAGGGAGTCTTCTCATGAGATGGCCAAAGTATTTGAGCCTCAGCTTCAGGATCTGTCCTTCCAGTGAGCACTCAGGTTTGATTTCCTTAAGAATGGATAGGTTTGATCTCCTTGCAGTCCAGGGGACTCTCAAGAGTCTCCTCCAGCACCACAATTCAAAAGCATCAATTCTTCGGCGGTCAGCCTTCTTTATGGTCCAGCTCTCACTTCCATACTTTGCTACTGGAAAAACCATAGCTTGGACTATGCGGACCTTTGTCAGCAAGGTGATGTCTCTGCTTTTTAAGATGCTGTCTAGGTTTGTCATCACTTTCCTCCCAAGAAGCAGGCGTCTTTTAATTTTGTGGCTGCTGTCACCATCTGCAGTGATCATGGAGCCCAAGAAAGTAAAATCTGTCACTAGATTTTATCTATCTAGCCTGCTCATTAAATGATCAGAAAAATACGACTGCTAATAAACCTCAAGGTGGGATTATCACACTGTTGAACGCTTCCTTAAGATTTGCCTTACAGCAGAAAACCTGCATGACAGACAGAAGTCTGAGCAAGACCATTTTCTCTTGTGTTGTCTTTTTGTTCACAGTGGGGAAGCAGTTTATTTCACTTCATCTTCATTCTCATTTGTGTTCTGTGTTTGCTTAATTTACACTATACCATTTCCAGTCTTCAAGCACTTACCGGCATGTTGCATATCTAGCCCCTGAAGAATCACCTACAGGGAGGTATGCAAGATCAGCCATTGCCGCTGATCTTGCTGCTTGTTATTTGTGCTACTGTTTAGTACAGGGGTCTCCAAACTACAGCCCATGGGCCCCACCCAGCCCGTGTTGCTGTTTTATCTGGCCCGTTCCCTTCAGTCCATGCGCACATGGGGGGAGCAGGCGAGGAGGTGGGGGCGTGCAGGTATGTGTGTGTGTGTTCATGTGGCCACATGTGCTCGCACACACGTTCCTATTCCTTCAGCTCTCAAAATGTTGGAAAGATCCAGTGTGGGCCACATGGTCAAAAGTCTGAAGACCCCTGGTTTAGTGTCTGTAGCAATTATATAATTTATGATTTATATTTTTGCTGTACACAGTCCACAGTAGCTAGATGGTTACTATTATAAATAAATAAATAAATAAATAAATGAATGAATGAATGAATGAATGAATGAATGAATGAATGAATGAATGAATGAATGAATGTTAGGATTGGGGCACTGCCTCACCCTTGTTGGAGGAGCTGTTTTGCAGGGCAATGACATTTGAGGCAACCCAGTGTTTGCAGAATTATGACAAACCTTTAAGAGGGAACTGGTGTGTGTGTGTGTGGGGGGGCTCTCCAAAACAACTCAGTGAGTGTCCTAAAGCATACTCTTTGGCAACAAAATGCTGGATAAGTAATGCAAGGGAATAAACATAAAAACACAGGTGGAAAGAGGAACACCAAACAGGAATTAATCCACAATATGTTCTTTTGCTTAGCAGATTGCTCTAATAGACTATAAGGTTGAAGAAGGCAAGCCAAGAATGATGTCAGAAAAATACATCCAACAGTGGCAAGGGTCCCCTCACACTTGTGAATGCAAAACATGGTTTGGGGTCACTTCAGAATGTGTGTCCAGATAAAGCCTCTTCTCTTCCAACATATTCCATGGGGATTTCTAGTGCCCTCTGTCAACTTCAGATATAATGCTGCTATTGCATAACAGAACTACGAGTTGTTAAATTTTAATTGCTCTCTGCTCCCAATTCAGTCTTATGCATTTTGTTTTTAGATTCGTGTGCGCTGCAGTAAACTTGTAACATAAACTGCTTACTACTGTCCAACATCTTACCATGCAGCATAAAAATAAAAGGGGGAAAATCATAAGGGACATATGGTGATGCTATTATGCTTTCGCAAACAGCCTGGTATAAAGCATTAAAGTTTGGCATACTCTTTATAAATAGATCCTGACAATTAAGGCAACAAGGAAAACTCTCCATTATAAACGTTCTTGTCAGACTTTTAAGTCCTGCAAAACCGCTGCTATCTTATGGCATCTGTGCATGATGGATTATTCAGCTTCAAAAAAATAGTGTAGCCCCCATGCCCCCTGCCCAAATCATATGATTGTTGGTCGGTCGATAAAAATGCAAAAACTACAGGTCAGGGAGACAAAAGAAAACACCCCAAGTTTGTGAACAAACTTCCAAGTTCTCAGCTGCTCTTCTTCAGGCTGGCTGTTGAAACAAAACATGGAGCACAAAAAGCCTGAGGAGGATGTGGAGGTCCCAGAAACTGTAGTTAGCAGCAGGCTAGAGGTGTGATGAATGAGATACCAGGAAGGCTATTCAAGCACTCACAAAAAAGTTAACCTCAACACATGAGAAGGCAGGAACTTTTACATTGCATTAAGGAGTGCTAGGGCAGGGAAACAATAATGCCTTTTCCTTGTTCTTCAAATATAAAATCTAACAATTGCTTAGCTTTAATCCTCCTCCTTCCCTAATAAAACCAAAATGCTATTTCATGTGAGAGTTTTACTTGTGAAGTTAATGCTGGGCTTCCATCTTACATTTTTAAATATATAAGGGCAGCTAAAATCATCCTCTGGAAGCTGTTGTTATTAAAATAACAGTGGTTTTAGTGCAAATAATTCAGTATTACATCTTCCCTGGCCATGCACAGGACAGGGCAAAGAACTGCAAACAAGTGACAAACAGAAAACTACTATAATGTACAACCAGATCAACAACCAGATTACAAATTCTGTAATATCTAATTTTCTATTTATGTTATCACCAGGCAAAAGAAGGGTTGGCCATGTCTTGGGAATGAAATTATTAGCTGTAAGAGACTTTATGAGTACCCACATCAAATTGCAACCCAGTGTTATGAGTCAGTAGGGTGGCAATCCAGATAGAAAGGGTAATCTTACATGCGAGTTGCTAATGTCAGGAATCGTGCAACGCAAATGTAAGGAGACCCCCAAGGGAGAATGATTCAAGTTGGGATCGATGTGTTGTCCTTGTCCTGTAGAATTAAAAATATTGTGCCCATGAATAATGCAGCTGCTGACATGCTGTAGCTGGGCAGAGCAATTGAGATGTTAGAAGCCTGAGATGCTAAGGACTTACTGTATAAGGACTTGAGAAAATATTAAACAGACATCGTTTACATTAATAGCTTGCACAGAGAAACACGATCAATTGTGAAAAACTATCCAAGTGCAGGAGAAATTTCAACAAAAAAGTCCATTTGCTAGAGCCAAACCTTTTCACTCCCTTTTCTTTTAATGTGGGAACAAGAGGGGAAATGTTGCTGCCTGTGAAATTTGCCAAACAAAATTCATTGGAAATTGATTTGTGGATAAAAACATAGCCACAGCACGATGGATTCCTCACCATTAGGATGGCAGGTGTTATTTTTCCTGCTTGTTTCAGAGCAGCCTCTCCTGGCAGAGGCAAGGTGTGATGCACCATACCCAGTGTTGCCACAACATACGTATGTGCTTAGAGGGATAGGAAGAGGCAGGCACTTTTTATGGGAAAAAGAAACATTCTCTAGGCTGGAGATTGCATTTTGAGCTGCACCGTTTTAGTGGAGAAAAAAGCCACACTATCAGATTGTATAACAGAGTCAGCAACAGGATGATAATCTCTCCATCCAGCCTTCATCAACTCTTTTGCCTAATCCTACTACTAAAAATTAATCTGCAGCTTTACTAAACAAGGACTATGGTTTCTTGGCAGCTGTGCTAAAGCCTCTTTTTTTGCCCATAGCCAAGGAGATGCACTTTGCTCTTGGTTTTCTCTTTGTAGAAAAGAGAACTTTTCTACATTTTGTCTCCTTCTGAATGGCACTCTGTCAGAGGTAATGTCATATTTCTGACTCATCAAACTATATTTTCCAACCTGGGACCCTGTCTGCAGTTCTCTTGAAATGGATGGCCTAGTATTCCAACTTCCCCACATCCTGCCTGTCCCCACATCCCACAGTTCTATGCTTGACTAGCCTGTGCATTTATAAGCGATACTACAAAAGGTGTTGTCCAGGTACTGTAGATTTTGTAGCTTGGATTGTGTTTTCCTTTTATGACTCAACAGGCCCTCTTCCTTTTTTCGACTCCCTAGAGCAGTGGTGTCGAACTGTGCCCCTCCAGATGTTCTTGGACTTCAACTCCCAGAAGCCTTCACCACCACCTCTGCTGGCCAGGATTTCTGGGAGTTGAAGGCCAAAAACATCTGGAGGGCCACAGTTCGACACCACTGCCCTAGAGGGTTTTTTTCCCACTGGACTGTTAAACACACCATTTCTGCATGCCGTCAAATCAATTCCAGCTTATCATGACCCTTCCCCAGGCTTGTTTTTTTTTTTAAAGGTATGGAGTGCTCATAGCCAATGAATATTTAGTATGTTTTACTTGTGTAATTCATGTTTAATCCAGTATTTCATTTTCATTCCGTCTGTCTGATGAAATGGACTTATCCATGAAAGCTTACATTAAAATATAATAGTCTTTAAGTTGCCACATGTTTTTTGTCTTTTTTGTTTTGTTCCTTTGGATTTTGCCTGATATACTCAGAAGTAGTTTCCCATTCACTTTTTGGGGGGGAGCTCAAGTACTCTGCAACTTCCCTAGAGTTGCACAGGTTGGCTCTTCTCCTAGGAGGCACTATGGTGAATCAAATTCCCAACCTCTGGCTTTGCAGCTAAGTAACTATTTAACTGAGCTATATTTGCCTTCAAATTTTATTGTATTGCAGTTGGGTCTCAATATAGAATGTTCGTTATTTTCCTGTATAAGTTCTCCCTATCTTTGATTTCGTCCTCTTGTTCTTTCTCAGTTGAGAGAGAATGGGCTTCACTTTGAACATTGCCATATGCTCCAAATGTTCCTATTACCTGGAACCATCTGTATTTCCTGGCATCTGTCTGGGAAAACATTGTCCAGTTTGTGTCTTTTGGGGAAATACTGGGCTCTCCATTCAGCTTTATATCTTAGTGGTGTTGTGCAGCAGCAGAAGCATCTTGCATTCTTCAGACAAAACGATTCAAGCTCCAAGATGCAAATAATCCTAGGGTGAGGTGAACTGTATAGCACTGCAAGCAATGGATAGATCCTCTTGAGTTCTGTTGTTCATGTCTGGTGCCCAATGCATCCATGATTTACTCAAAGAGCAGTGTATTGTTACAATACCAGACAGTCTAGGGAGATGTGCTGCAAATTCAACCTAGAAAAATGCCTTCATGCCCACAAGAGCTCACAACTAAGCCAACTTGTGGTCACACCAAAATGGAGATCCTTTAGGTAAGTTTGCTGCCAGATGTTAGAAAATCAAAATGTCCTCAGGGAAGTAAAAATCCCAGCCCCCAATGAAACAAGGACAGCTCAAATCCCAATTAACTTTCCCTAATGACCGTACTATTAGAATTATTTTTCCCTGAGGCAGGGGTGGACAACATGTAGCCTCTGTATGTCTGCCTGATCCTATCTCTTGTCCCCATAGGGTGGTTGCTGTTTGTAGAAATAGTAAAACAGCTCCATGGCATTATAACAGAAACCCCAAAAACCTTTAAGCAATGCACTTCCACTATGAAAAAGGAGCACAGGGGTTATATACCTTGTCTTGAAAACAGTTTGTATTCCTGGAAGCACAGGCTGAATTTGTAACCAGGTGTACATCCCCCACCCCCCAAAAAGCTGTACTTTAAAGCAGAAGTACTGTGTTTCAATAGATTTTTGTGACATCACTACTGAATTTAGGAAGTGCAGCAATGGGGGGATTCACCCTGATAGATTAGGAAGATGGCAATGCAGCCCCTGGATCCCTTAAAGTAGTCCAGGGCAGCCATATAGTACTTGTAATCAATCCCATAAATAGCCTGGCTTCCAACTATTTGGGGACATTAGAACTGAAAGCAGTAGTTCCTGCAAAGAAGTAGGAAAAGTAAGAGAGAAAAAATTCTACAGTTGACACTGAGAACATTTGGAAAGCATTTCAGCCCCAGACCACTAAGGGAAGAGTTAGTGCCACAGGGAAGGTTTATGCACCTGAGGCTGAAGGGATGTTAGGGGTTCAGCTCCTACCCCCTTTAAAGACATGCATGTATTGGGTTAGAGTAGGCGAAATGGCAAGGCTGGGGCAGAAGCCAGCCATACCAACAAGCTAAAATGGGAGGGCTTGTATTTGCATAATCCCAGGGCGCAGGGTCCAAACTGCTTCCCCCTGGTTTCCCAGTGAGGAGGAGATGACGAAGAAGGAATCTGATGGAGGTGGCCACTGGGTGTTGGTTTCCACTGTAGCAATATTGCCCACAACCAAACTGGTAAATTAGTCTCTTGTCTGCTATTTTAACTGCTTCTGTACATCCAGTAGTGTGTTGAGCTACCTATGTAGCTATATTATTTATTCATTTTTATTTATTTAAAATATTTTACCCTGCCTTAGAAAGGACCCAAGCCAGCTTACATCATTGAAAGGCAGTATGTAAAGCTAACAACAGTGAGTATAAATATGGAGAAGATCAACAAACATCACACTGAAAACAGTAAACAAAAGCAACACCAAAACAAACTCAAAGCAGTAAAGTATAACGGTACATCAGAAGCACATTGACATCTACTTGCATCCAGCGGATATTGGCTAGTCGTCTAATTGGACAGTGGCTTGTTTTATTTCAAATTTCTGTGGGGACTGAGAATGGAGCCATAAAGACAGGTACTAATCACATCAGTGTTGTTTTAAATATATTTCAAACATTTTGTACTGTGTAGGCATTTCTGTAGACATTTCTTTTGCATGCGGACTGCAGCAGCGTTTTCCTTCCATGTACTGGAGATGATTTAGAGAACTAAAATAAGAATCCATCAGATTAAATCCCTTCTTTTGTCTAGGCTCTTAGCTCTACAATGGTTTGGAACCACTGTTTAGGAAGATGCTGTACGATGCCAAAGCAGGGCTTTATCGAACAATAGTGGCAAGTGGTTATAAGCAGGAATATAAAATACAGATAAGTCTGTCATTCTCTACATTATACATGTTGTTTCTGTTGCTGTTTCCTTTAATCATTGCTGCTGCTTACAGAACCAAGCTTCAAAAGATCTGGATACCAAACAGGGGTCTTAAATCATTACCGGGTGTTAAATGCCACCAAACACCCCTATCCTTTTATCTTAGGGTCTTGTATGAATCTTTTAGCAATGAAGTCTCTGTAATCCGACTCTTATGTCTGACAAAGTGGACATGTTTCACGAAAGCTTACATTAAAATATATCAGTTAGTTTTTAAGGTGCTACAACATCTTTATTCACTCCTGTTTTGTTTTGTGTTTCTTACGGAAATGCTTGCACGGATTAACACAGTTACAACGTCAAAATAAATTTTCTACAGATTGACTCCTATTCTCCTGTTATTTCATTGTCAAATCATAATTTTTAGCCAGTTATTGCTTTGCAGGAGACCCACACTGGAAATGATTATTTGCAAACTGAGATGCCAGAGATGGAGGGACCAAGAGATGTTGTACAAAATGGGCTTCATTTAAGTACAACATGTACCAGCTCTATTCAGTTGTAAATAGATAAGGACAGAGGGGCTGGACAAGATCAGCAGCAGTTTTACTCTTATGCAACAGCCCTCAGGACCTTGTCCTGAGAGAAACAATTATTTCAGGGACATATTAAATATTTGAAATTTAGATCAATATACACTGCAATAGCTGTGTAAACTAGCCATTGTACATTAATAGGCGGTGGGGGGGAGGAATGACATACAGATATGAAGATGTAAAGCATGGTAAGGAATGCTTCGTTTTGGCAGTGTAATATTCTTTATCTGATCATGCACTATCACTGTAGAAAAGTTATGTAGTTTCAGCTTGGAAGATGGGTGATGGTTTACAAAATATTGATAAGTCTGTGTCGTCAATGACAGTTCTGTACAACCTGTGAGCAATTACATGGAATGCAGCCCACCATGTAATTGAATTGTGCTACCATTTCAAGACCTGACTCACATATGTTTAGCCCTAAGTTGACTAAACCATGCTGGGCTGCCAGGCATTGTTGGCTTGTTCTGGAAAAACACAGACTGTGCTCCTGGGGTTTTGTTTTAATTACCTGTTCTGCACCATGCTCATGGCCATCCAGTCCAAGGGGTAGACATTTTTTCCAATAAGATCTTTAAACATTATGAAGGTTTCCATCAAAAAGTCCTAGCAGAAAATATTAAAAATATTAAATATTAAAAATATTATTGTGAATTTGTATACATATTAAAGTGAAATAAGAATATAAGCCCCAGAGGTAGAAGATAGCATCCTGCTTCCATAGGATGGAACTGCCACATATTCTATTTTAAGATAAAAATAATGAAAACATCCTGTGGTACCTTAAAAACGAAGAAGCTTTACTTGGCATAATATTTCACTGACTCCTGCCAACTTCAGCAGGTGCATTCATCCCCATCCAGGCACCTGAAGAAGTGGGCTGTAATCCATGAGATCCTATGCCAAATAAAATTTATTGATCTTCAAGGTGCCACAAGATTCTCTGTGGGTTTTGTCACAATAGACTAAAATGGTCGCCTCTGTGCTTCCCAAAATTTTAGATACATGCAGCCATTTGGCTTGCTCATGTGTACAGCTTCATTTGCAATGAAGACGTGATCCTGGAAGTGCACCAGACCTTTCTTCCATTCAGCACAAAGGTCTAAAGAGAAATCTGTAAGTATAGTTCACTGAACATGCTTATAGAGATCATGTGATCAGGAATATCTTGACTAGAAAGGGGCATGAATCAGAAAAATCATGATTAGTTTTGATTTGTGAGTCATCAAGATTGACAAATTACAAATGTATGATTTTTTTCTGATGAATCAATTCATCAATTTGTTTTTTACTTTAAACCCATATAAAACACACCCCTCAAGTACCTAAAGACACCAAGTTCACAGAGAAGTTTCCTCTGACTGTCCTCTACAATCCCTCTAGGTCCGGTTAAGATTGGATTTTGGAAGTCCAAGTTATACATCCACAAGGAGGGTCCCCCCAGGAAAATTCCCCCCAAGCACCTAGAAATATCAAAATCACACAGAAGCTTCTACTGACTCTGCTACACAATTTTGCCAAGTTTGGTGAAGACTGGATTTCAGATATCCAAGTTATACACCCACAAAGCCCCCCCCCCAGGAAAGTGTCCTTTACCAGCTGGCTTGGGGAAACCCACTTTTCACCATACTTTGGGGGGATTGTAGAGGAGAGTCAGTAGAAGCTTCTCTGTATTTTGGTGTCTCTAGGTCCTTGGGAAGAACTTTCCCGGGGAGGGCTATTTGTGGGTGTATACCTTGGACATCTGAAACCCATTCTTCACCAAACTTGGAGGGATTGTAGGGGAGAGTCAGAGGAATTTTTCCTGTAACTTTGGTGTCTCTAGGTGCCTGGGGGCACTATTCTATATCCCATAAAATTGAAAATCACTAAAAATTCATTGATTCATATTCATCAGGGGCATTGATTCATACAAATATGAATAGATTAATTCATGGTTTTTAAAACAAATTTGGTGATTCATGTTTTAATTTGTGCCCATATCTAGTCTTGACACAAAAGGCTCCCACAATTTGTTCCCTCTGAACAAGCTCAAAGAAGCTCTGCACACCTCTTTACTTCTTACATGGATCTCCATCCTCCACCCCACAGATCTAGATCTACACGCAAGCAGGCATATGGATCCGCTTCATATTGAAAGTGAGTAGTAGGGGCAGTGGGGCAGTAAAACAAAACTAAGAGAAATGAGTGCTAGTATTCTGGAAGAAAAATGATTTTCACATGAAACTACATTGGTTTATAAGTGTGAATAGTGATCAGTTTACGAGAGATAGTATCATACGTAAACATGTTTTTCTTAATTTACCTACAAAGCTGATAAAACAACCAGTCAAAATTTAACAAGCTGACATGAATTCAAAAGAGTCCATGCACATTACCTCCCATCTCCCACCAAAATTTTTTAGATTGAGACTCAGAAGAGAATGCTTTTCGTGTATTCAGTTTTAGCACATAGCCATGTCTGCTTAGAGTGCCTAAAAAGAGCAGACACCAATACAGCATCTTTGATTTTACCCAGTCAGAACCCAGCAGGTACTGCAGAGATGAATTTAATTAGATTCCATATATCTTTGAATGTATATATCTTTAATAAATCTGGGAGCATTTGGCTTTGTCCCGAGCTAGTCTGTGGAGGGAGCTTAAGGTGAATCAAGATGAGAGGGAAATGATACTGAGATGAATAGTAAGGGAAACAGATAAGCCTGCCTGTAATGGATCGGGTCGCTTTAAGGGGAGGGTGAAGGAAACATTCCTACATCTCACAGGAATCAACGTAATCAGCAACATTAGCGCGAAGCTGGGGCCACCAGAACTCCCATGTGAATAGATGCAGATCCTTGTACTGACCAAAGTGCCCTGCAGGAAAGGGAATCATGGGTCAAATAGAACACGTTGGCTTGGAGGGGCCCTGGAGGGACATACAGGCGCCCTCAGTGCAATAGGAGACCCTAGTGATTAGCAAAGTCTCCAGCAGGGCCCTCTTGGAGTTCCTGAAAGCATTGCTTGGGCCAGAGATCTTGGGCTTGGCTGGCCCGAATTTCCTCAGCCAGGGACAAGCGGGTTGTAGTGGCTGCAAAGACTGAGGGTGGTAAGATAGGTGCGGCCAGAGTCTCTTCAGAGGGTGATACAACATATTCCGGTTTGCGGGAAAGGGCATCAGCTTTCAGATTCTGGGTGTGCAGGATATAGGTAATGCGGACGTCAGACCGGGAGAAGAAGATGTTGGGCTGATCTGGCACTAATTGAGGCGTTGGGCTGTCTGCAGGTGTCCCAGATTCTGGTGGTCAGTCAAAACTTGGATGGGGTGATGGGCCCCTTCAAGGTAATGCCTCCAGACCTCAAAAGCGGTTTTGAAGGCCAGGAGTTCCCGCTCCCAGATGGTGTAGTTGCGTTTTGAAGGTGTTAACTGCCAGGAGTAAAAAGTGCAGGGCTGCAGTGGCTGTGAGGGGTCCTCCCGCTGGGACAGCACTGCACCCAGGGCCACACTGGAGGCATCCGTCTCCAGGGTAAATGATAGTCAAGGGTCTGGATAACAGGATTGGCTTGATTATAAAGTGGGTTTTCAGGGTGGTGAAGGCAGGTCTGCCCTGGAGTCCAAAGAAACAGCTCTTTGTTCTGGTTTGGCCATAGGGTAGATCCGCACCACAGAGAGCGGTGCCCCAGGCACCAAATTGATGGCACAATCATAGGATCGATGCGGGGGTAGATGGTCAGCTCCCTTTTCCTCAAAGATGTCAGCAAAGTCCCTATATACCAAGAGTATCATGGGACTGACTTATTTATTTATTTATTTATTTATTTATTTATTTATTTATTTATTTATTTATTTATTTATTTATTTATTTATTTATTTATTTATACCCCGCCTATCTGGTCATCTCAACCACTCTAGGCGGCTGTTGAACCTGCTGCAGCCAAGGTGGCCAGTGGAATCAGATGCGGACACAGATCCTTGAAGCGCAACTCCCCTTGTGCCCAGTCCACTAGGGGGTTATGTGTCCAGAGCCAGGAAAGTCCCAGAAGGAGGGGGGAAACGAAGCATACATGCAACGTTGAATTGTAGTTGCTCCTGATAGTGTTGGATCTGGAGAATAACTGGATAAGTCTCCTGGGTCATTAAGCTGGAGCGGAGGAGATGCCCGTCAATGGACTCACCTAGGGTCAGGGTCTCTTTGTCCTGTACAGGGATCCGGCGTTGTTTCACGAAGGCCGTGTCAATGAAACAGAGGACAGCCCCGGAATCAACCATGGCATAAACAAATACCCAGTGCCCATCCGGTAAGCAAAGTTTCACTAGCACAAGGAATGGACCCTGGACATTAACAAAGGGTTCAGGGGACCCAGCTAGAAGCCCCACATCTGGGGGTCCATTCAGACATGGGGCAAATCTTTTGCTGGTGGTGGTAGCATGGAGCCGGGGGCGCGCCGCTTGACGAAGCAACCAGAGGCGAAGTGTCCTGCTCCCCCACAGGCAGAGATTCTGTGAACGGCATCGCGTTTTTCCTCAGGAGTGAGTCATGGTCAAGCAGCCTACATCTTAAACAGCAGTTCAGAGTCATCACTGAGGGTTTGTCTTTTTACTGAGGGTTTGTCTTTGCAGTGGCAGCGCAGTAGAATCAACCACGCATGTAATATTACACTGCTGGGTTGTTTGAGGTTAGTTTCTATATCTGCTTGAATATTGCATTTGGTGTTTTGATACTGTTGTGCTACTGGATTGTTTCCAAGTATTTTGCTTATTATTATTAGTTTTATTTATATGCCACATTTCTCCCAGCAAGGGACCCAAAGCGGCTTAGAACCACATGTAAAATAATAATATATTAATCCATAAATAAAATAAGAAAGAACTGATTCTATGTGATTTATCCTACTCTACAATTTCTTTATATGTGTGCCTAAATGTAAATGGGTTATGTCTTTATACGGTGGCATGCTACAAATGTTTGTTCATTCACCCCTTGATTCATGTGAAATACATGTTTTACAGAGTATTAAGAGGTAATTTGTCAAAACTGACAATGTCTGCTTGACACTGATAAGAATATAATGTTCTGTACTGGCCAAATGTGTCAGATCTGGCCGACAAAGGCCAACCTGCATTCTTAAACACCCTGCTTGTTAATGTGTTTATGTTTAATTTCTTCATGTGAATCTCTCTGCCACTGCCTGAAGGGGAGCTTTTTATACACTGCCCATCAATCAGGCATTATCAAAAGGTATGGTGCCTGGCTTTGTCCTACCATCATAGAACATCGGTGTTAAGCCTGTTACTCAGGCAGAAGTCCTTTTCTGAACAGATGAGCTTGCTCATGTTTTGTCTTTTTTTTCCAGTGGTTTTCCAAAACCCTTTCTCTCTAAAGACTTATTAGCAATTAATTGGTTCCTGTGACCAAAGAGGTTTGTGCCCTTTGCTAGTAATAGAGTGTTCTATGTAAAAGACTTGTGCTTCCTATCAGTTCCAATTCTTCTTCCTCCTCATGCTGACTTCGGAAAATCTAATTATTTAAAAGTGCATTTTTCCCCAATAACTTCCTCCAGAGCCCCAGAAAAGTAACTATTAGTTACTTAGATAAACCATTAGATAAACCCATCATGTTGTAAGCAACAATGTGGTGTAGTAGAAAGAATGTTGGACTAGGATTCAGGACACCTGGGTTCAAAACTGATGCTCAACCATGGGAAGTGGCAACGTTAAACCACTCCTTGAACATCTCACATACCTTGGCAACTCTATTAGGGTCACCATAAGTTGAAAGCAACTTGGTGAAACACCAGAAAGTTAAATAGAAAAAATAATGGGTAAATGTTATTCCTTAAATGGTAACATTTATTTTATTTTAATGTATTTAAAATATTTTTATCCAGCCTCTCTTCTGAAAAAGGACCCCAAGGCGGCTTACATCATTACAAAGACAATGTTTAGAACTTTAACCGATTTCCCTAGTGTTTTATTATTATTGCAAAAAGGACATTGTTATTCCCTCATTACCCCAGACATGGATGCTATACAAAGCCAATATTCTTTGTAATGTATTCTTTCTGGTTCTTGCTGATTCAGATGGCAGAAAAGATTTTTAACCATAGGGTGAGGGCAGCATTATTTATAACAAAACCATCACATTAACATCTTCTTGCCACCCAGGTAGCATATAGTTTTCTGGAGTTGTCAAAGTCTACAATGCAACCGATTCCTACTGTGAAACTTCTTCCATTGATTTGAGTACAAAAGATTCTTAGAGCCAGGCCTAGATCACTGAAAGGTTTGTGGAATCTTGTACTTTTCTCCCTTTTGACTTCTTCCTCTAGCAATTTCCAAAGAATTATCTTCTTGTGACACAATTTGCTGATTTGAATCAATATTGATCGTATCTTTTTGCTCAAAAATATTCCAGAGAACTGTTGTTGTAGCTAACAACAAGGCCCCCAAAAGAGATTACAAGCCATTCTTAAAGATAAACTAAAATAAGCACTCAACAATAGGATGAAATCAAATATAAAATAATACTGAAGACTGAGCGGCAGATAAAGGGAGAGAAAACGAACCGGCTAAATTCAATACCTGTGGAAATAAAAATGTGTCAGACAGTGGCAAAAGAAGCAGCTGGGGGTGAACTGCGCTTCTCATACCTAGGAGTTCCATAAAACAGATATAGCATGGGACATTCATGCTAATTAGAAACAAAGAGGGTACACCACAGAAGCTTATTTGCAGATCCCAAAGTCTGAAGAGGATCAACTAGAAGGAGACACTCACTTCAATATCTTAGTCTTAAACCAATTATGGCTTTTCACATCTGGATGTGAGCCTGGGAATAAATCTGTAGCCAGTGCAACTGAAGCACCAAAGAATTATAAGCCTCAAAGGACAAGCACTGGATTGTAGGGTGTTGAACCAGCCACAGTATCCAAATATTTTTCAAGGACATAGTGTGTTACAATAGACGAAGTGGGGAGAATAAAGGCATGGATCACTAATTCCTGAATTATATGCTCCAAAAGTTCCATAAAGCTATTTGGAATAGCCCCAGATTGTGGCTTTTAGGAGTAACAGCCCAACATAACTTTGAGAATTAGGGACATAAAGGATAAAACAAAATTTTGCAGGACACCATTGGGCCACAGGCTAAGATGTTGACTCAAAATCCCGCAACACTATTTTCTGAAGCCTGCTCTGATAACATTGAAAGCCTCAGAGATGTTCAAGAGTTTCTGTGGAAATATTCTCCTTGTCCAGTTGCTGCAATCGCTCATTCACTAAACTTAAAACAAAAGCCAATCATAAAGCAGAAGGGGAGAAAATGCTTGGGGGAAAAAAGATTAGATCTTGTATGTCTTGCCCAAGCACTAGTGAATTGGGCTCTAGCTGGAAATTGTCCAATATGATGGGATTTCAGGACATTTTCCAAAAAAAAAAAAAAAAAAAAAAAAGATGTCACAAAAGAACCCTTGATTTACATCAGAACAGAATGTGAATTAACATTTCCTTGAAAAATAAATCAGCACTGTTCTTTATCGGAATGCTCTGCTGTCATTTCCCATTGGTCCATTCATGCTAACTGTTACAGCTGTGCTACTTAATACTGATCAATGGGCATTTTAATTTTCTTTCCAGAAGGCAATCAATATATTTCTGGTAGACGAGTGATCAGAAAGGTGGTTATTGACTATTATGATTCATTTTAAAAGTTCTGTACGTTTGTTGGGAAATTGGATGGTGTGAGGTTAAAAGGGGGTGGGGGTGGGGGAGTTGCTTCTGTTCCCAAAACAACTTACCACTAGCTCTGAGCTTGTCTGAAAAGTTTCAATGTAAGAAGAGTAATGTTGGTCATCCATTTGATCCAAAATTGCTGTCATGCATGCCACAAAATGACTCTACAAGAAAGAAAATAATATTATTGATGTGCACACCTTGCTTGAGTTACCTAAGTAAGTAGAAAAACATGTTTATATTATGTGGCACTAAAACATACCTAAATAACAGGGAAATCAGTCGTGTAAAATCTGCTTGTGTCAAAACGTCATGACATGAAAGTACAGAAGTGATTCTGACCATGCGGAATAAATTGTGATTTACAAAGGTATTGAGAATGAACATTCTTGTTGAAAAAATGGCAGTGTTTGGCTACAGATACATTTTCATATTCTGATACCAATTTAACCTTTACCTTTATACATCCTTTAAATAAATGTAGTCATTACATTTTTGACAGGGAATTATTTGAATAGAAAAGTGCAGATCGCGGCAAGATCCTACAAAATCGATTGGGATTTTTTTAACCAGGGGTTTCCTTTAATACATTCAATTTTTAAGATGTCCACTGGCTAACAAGGGGATACGGAGCTGAGCAAAAAGGTAGGCAGGAGTGGGCCAAGTCATATTGAAATTAACCAGTTCAGTAGAAAATTATGCCTGGCTATTTTCTTTCAAAAGAGGGAGTCGGTGGCGACAACTCTGGTAGAACCTGTGGCGTTTTGCAATTGAATTTTTATATCTTAAATTTATTTGAAATTTACAAAGGATAGGGCTTGCACTTCTAACATATCAAGTGTGAGGTACTAATTACAGCTATTTAAACCTTAACAATTTGTTTAGTGTATAGGTTTTAAGCCCTTTAAACTACGGCCCCCGGCATATTTACCATGCAAGTTGATCAAACTGACACCAACACCCCCTCCATCTCTAGTTAAAGTCTCTCTGAGGGCGTTAGAAGAAATATATGTTACTGCAGGCTACACAAGAAAAGAGCATAGCAGGGTTTTTGGTGTGAAGGAAAGTTTCTGGCTGCAAGAATTTTACTCTTTTGTTAACAATTACCTTTTTAATAGTTATAGGAAATATTGTGTGCACACAAATGCACACGGCAGTGGAATCAAGGTGGGGTAGCCATCCATCACATAAAGATCATATCAGACTTATTCACTTTCTGGTCTTTCCAATGACTCCTCAATCTTCCTGGGCAAAAATTCATTCACACCTCCCATGCGCGTGAGAAATCTGTTTTCACTTTGTGGCTTGTTGATGATGTCGAACACAGCAAGGTCACACATATCACTGTAAACTATCTGCAGTTTGAGGTACCCAACCATTTTGTCTGCCACTTAAATCGGGGGGGGGGGGGGAAGCCTCTTCAACTTCAGGTTACAGCCACTAGAGGTCTTTCCTACTTTCCTATGGTAGCTTCAATTCAGTTCGTGCTGCTTTTTTATTTATTCCTACGTGAGCAGACCCAGTACACTTCTGGCATATAAACAGTGAAAATTACAACATAAACGATAACTTATCCCTGCTTTTGGAGTAACGTTTCTGCTACTCAGAGCTTTGGCTATCTGTGGGAGTCTAAAAGGAGGTATTTCCAGCAGGTAATCCCAGATCTATCAGGTAAGGATTTGTGTGGCTTTTGTCACTGATGCTTGTTTGAAAATGCCTATGTTTAGTTTTGCTTTTCTTACTATAGTATCATACTTCAAAGGTATAAATAACTCAGAGTCCTCATATATATATAAGAATGACTGCTGCCTGCTCAAAAGAGTAAGCTAAAAAATGTAATTGTTTGCAACTGGCTTTGTTATTCAAATGTCCTGATTTTATTTCTAGTATAAAATGGAAGAAATAAAGTGGGAAATCCTTTATATGCAACTATGGGTGTTTTTTTTCCCAGAGAAATGATTAGCTCTTTAATGATGTTAGAAAGCTATTCACAATATATCTGCCCCCTTCTGTCTCCATAGGATTTTTTTCCTTCAGTAACCCTTTCTAGCATAAGCAGCATCTTTAACAGTCTTTGATGGAAGCATCCTTCAGTACAATTAAACTATTTTTGAAACAGTTGCTTCTATCAGTCTTAAAAGCAAGCTGTCTTTGAACTTCAGCATTGTAAATGCTTTGTAGCCCTGTACATGTGCTTAGACTTACCCACTGCTAATGAAAACTGTGTGAACGAACAGATGACACGCTTTGTTTCATGAAGAGTTTCTGTTGCCAGTGGGCTAAAATTATGATTTAGGTACCCAGTTCTGAGTCACTGATTATTGAGCGCTCAAGACAGGGAAAATTGGTAGTAGTTTGTTCTTGGAAAAGTATTGCCTTATCAACCCAGTACTGTACAACTAGCTCAACCTTATAATCTAGTAGCCCTCATATTTTTCTTGATTGAAAGATGATTAGTTGTGAATTAATCATCCTCCCAAATTTAAATCTGAAAATTGCCTCTAATGCTCTCAGCTGAATCTAATCAAGGAACTGCATGAGCACAAATTTCCATGTTGTATGGGATTTTCCAAAGTTATCTGGAACCTATGATCCACTTTTCCCCTCCAAATAAAATAAAATAAAATAAATCGATTTTTAAAAAAATCAAAATCAAAACTTAAGCATATTTTATCATCAAGTAGCAAACCAGGAAAAAGATGAAAGAAACATTTACAATGAACAACAATATTAGACCCCGAACAGGATCCACTACTCTACATTACTTTGTTGTAGCTACTTTGTATCCTGCTCCTTAATATTTCTTATCAATTATGATAGCACTGTCTACAAATATAGCCACCAGTCAATCAGTCAGTCAAGTCTGTTGTGACGTATACTCTGGTGTGTGTTTTTATTCTTTTTAAAGCTACTTTAGACACAAGAATGTGAATTTTGTTATTGACAAAATAAATAAATAATTCAGATATTAAGTTGTTCGAGGAGAAGCTTGATATGACATTGCAGTGATGCTTACTTAGCCTTGTTAAAAATGTGTCTAATGAATCACTGTGCTGATATGCATGATTGAAACTAGGTCAAACATGTGTAAAAATAAGTGTAATCACAGCAAACACTTGCCTGATGAGGGAGTACTTAACAGAATGTTAAAAGGGAGAAGTCTGTTCTGAAGACATAATGCTATTACAAATCTATGCAATCAATAATGTGCATAAATTTAATGCCTGCACAGCACAGGATTGTCTCATCACTTGATTTGAGACTACATGTTCTAAGAAAAACAATGTCCACCCACTAGGATAACAATATTGATAAAGATTAAATAATGCCAGATTTTTTTGCCTGGTAGGGGAGGAAGTGACAAGGTAGATGTCAATGATTTTATATCTATTAGTGCAATATAAAAGATGAAACAGGGTGTCCAAAGAAAATGAAGTATTCTTTCTGTAAAGTTCAGAGCCCTCTGGCAACAAAAGAAATTAAGGTAATTAGACTTTGAAAAGCAGCAACAAAGAACTGGCTGGCTTGAAAGCATGTACTATCAAGTATAAGCTATGGAAAATGAACCTGTTTAGAATTTAAAATAAAGTAAATAGCAAGTGACAACTGTTCCAAATGATTAAAGCTAACATGGCTTGGTAGACGATAAGAACAGATGACTAAATTTATATGCCATAATCCCTAGACATTTGCCATGCAGTTCTAATAGACTGGTGTGGGCAGAGAGACCGTAGGGTTCTATGAAAAGAGATGGCAAACTTCAGCACCTAGCAACCGAAATCTCATCATACTTTACAACACCAGATGGTGACAGGTTGCCGTAGTAACTTCAAATAACTTACAAAAAGCCACATAAATAAAAGAAAAGGGAGAGTTGGGACTATGTGACTAATGAAGCCATTTGTTTACAATGGCCCATAGCTGTTGAACACTAACACTGCTAACCTTGGTGTTCTTCTTCAGATGTCTGTGACAATAGCAGTGGTTCTTCTACATCAGATCACACCACACCACTCCTACAGATAGTAAACCAGTTATGGAGAGAGAGACTCCAGAAATGCCCGTGAAAACTCATCGGTCTGTGAATCTGGACTTAAGTTAACCTGAAATACTGGGTTTCATGGGTTCATCTCCCTCCCTCATGCAATATGTAGGTCTACATTCAGCATTACATGACTAGACTTCTAAGTGCCAGTGGACTCTCCTTGCCATCCTTGCCCTGAAATCTTCTCCAGCATGTCTCCCAACTCTCCAGGCCAGATTTTGGAAGGGCTGTAAGGAAGATTTGGAAATCCATCCCCTCAGAAGATAACGCTCTGCCAGTGGATGGACAGTTAGGCACCATATTTTATACAAATTGGTAACATAAATGCTTAAGTGAACAAATGGTTAGGATGTTGACGTTCATATTCTGCACCTTTCAGTATATAGATTTTAGGTGCCGCTTGTATATAGGGGTTCTCCTGATAAATGTGCATTTAGTTAGGAAGCTTCTGTAAATTACCTACAACAATGAAGGCCATTCAATCCCACCAAAGCTAAGTAGGGCAGTATTTGAAGCTAAGAACTGAAAAACAAAAGGCGGGTCATGACTTCCATCTTTAACATATATCTACAAATACCAATCATATGAAAAGTTGAAAAGCTAATCTGAATGAACAATGATTTTTTAACTGGCAGTTTTGGATATCAAATAAAAATAAAGGATGGGATCTAGACTTACAGTGCACTCCTGTACATGTTTAGAAGTGGCCTCTGCTGAGTTGAGTGAGATTTACTTCCAGCCATGTAGGTTTGCTGCAGGTAGTTATCTTATGTAGCTTACAGTGGAATCAACAAAATTCCTTCCTATGCATATTTTCCCAGGAAAAAAAATGTACACAATACATGGGAGCTTACTTCTGAATAAACAAGCATATAAAGGTAAAGGTTCCCCTTGACAATTTTTGTCCAGTCGTGTTCGACTCATCCCCGTTTCCAAGCCATAGAGCCAGCGTTTTGTCCGAAGACAATCTTCCGTGGTCACATGGCCAGTGCGACTTAGACACGGAACGCTGTTACCTTCCCACCAAGGTGGTCCCTATTTATCTACTTGCATTTGCATGCTTTCGAACCGCTAGGTTGGCAGGAGCTGGGACAAGCGACGGGCGTTCACTCTGTCGCGTGGATTCGATCTTACGACTGCTGGTCTTCTGACCCTGCAGCACAGGCTTCTGTGGTTTAGCCCGCAGCGCCACCGCGTCCCTAACAAGCATATAACCGAGCTCTTAATCATGACTTGAGGAAAGTTCTGTCCATTTCAGTGGGAAATAAGTGAAACTCTGGACCTCTGTATCTGGTTCACTGGAAAAAAATATGTCTCTTTGCCTGTGTCAGGATATGGCTACAGACCCAAGAACATCCCTTCACTTTCAGCTCCAGCAATAGGCTATTGTGCAATAATTTTGGGTTTCTGTTCATGAAATATTGCTATGCTGTAGGATCAAAACATCTCACATTTGTCACAGTTTACAGACATCAAATTCATAATAATCAACTCTGCCACTGTTAAGGAACTGGGTTTGTTTTGTTTTGTTTTTAATCTGTATGCTTCATGTTTTACAGTTCACTAGAGCTGTCTTCTTATCTTTCATAGGTGACTGGAGAATAGCCCAGGTTCCCCACTTGCACATTTTACTGACAGGGCCTCGATGTAGACTGAAGAAGTCATACGTCAGCTCTGCTCTTCTCCCACTGTTTGCGAGGAATTCTAGGCACATCAGGGGTTTAGCAGAATTTGAGAGGATAAAAATCTACATGGTAGAGCCACGTAATTGGAAATTTGAGATATATAATTAGGAGTAAATATGAAAAGGGAATGGTAACAAGTTGTTTTCTGAGGTTTCAAAGGGCTGCTATGGGTTATAAAATTATGGCACTTTCCCTCCAACGCTGCATCTCCTTAGTAACCAAAATATTAGACTGGCAATTGGTTTCAATTGCTGTACTCACTGAGGCCCAACTCACTACTAGGTGAATGTTCTCCACTCTTAACAATCAGTTGCTGTCCCCAGGTCCTTTGGAGAGCTTTTGAATAATCTGGTGGAGTTTAGTTCTTTCCCCCAAGTGTTCTGACAGATGAAGTATATTAAATAAGGAAAGCTTATTAACTCATCTTTGCGATCCATTCAGCAGTGTTCTCAGTTGGAACACGCAGTGTGAAGCAGAATAGATAATTCTTCTTGAGATGTTGCAGGATATACCTTTAGAATGTCCTTCATAGATAGCATGGACAACTGCATCCCCATAACTTCTATCCTGCTAACTTACTGCTTGAGTCATGCTCGAAAAGAGCATGTCATTTGTTGTTGTTATTTGGACTTCAACTCCTAGAATTCTACAGGTGAAATTCTGGGATTTCTAGCCCACGGTCTCATACCTGCAGACACCTTCATTGCACTCCCTTACACAAGACTGAAGCCTTGGCATTTGCTGCTAAAAGGCTTCCTAGGCTTGGTAGTCTTGCTGCTCTTGAGGATCTCTAGATGATCTCTCCCCCAGAACTACAATGCCTAAGAAGCCTTGCAGTAGCTTCTTCACAGGCTTCCAGGAAGGGGGCAAGCTTTCCACAGCTTGAGAGTAGCAATAGAGAAGGCCCTCTCTCACATCCCCACCCAACATACCTGTGAGGTGGAGGGACTTAGAGAAAGGACTCCCCTGGTGATCTCAAAACCCAGGTAGGCTCATATAGCTCTTTGAGATATCTTGGACCCAAGCCATTTAGGACTTTTTATAGGTCGAAAACAGCACTTTAAATTGCAGCTGCAAACATTGTGTTGAGAAACAAGTTCTTTAAATAATTCACAGGAGTCACTGCTCTACACATGTAGCAAGAAGATAGACATGGCTGTGATAATACATTGTTCTTGGACAGTTGGCATATGTACCTACATCATTCTAAAACTCTTCTTGCATTGGAGTTTAAAATGGGGATCATTTTATATTGTACTGTATGCTTGTATGGGAAACCTTGACATCTGAGAGTTCAGCCTGGAGGCAGGCAGTGCATCACGGCCTCTCGCATTTTGAAGAGACACTTGCCCAACAGGCAGAGGCAAAGAGGCAGTCCCAAAAGCAGCAAAATCAGGGAGCTGGACAGGGGACAGATTGCATTTGTCTTCAGTGTGGAAGGGATTGTCACTCTCGAATTGGCCTTCTCAGCCACACTAGACGCTGTTCCAAGTCATCTATTCAGAGCGATAGTCTCTCGAGACTGAAGGATGCCTACTACTATTCTTGCATTACAATTTAAAATGGAAAGCATCAGTTCTTCTAACTTAACTCAATCTGTTGAGGGTTTAGAATCCCAGTACAACCTATGTATCTGTTGGTGCATTGAATAGGGCAAGAATCAAGAGGACCAAAGAACAGCAGTTCTGATTAGAGCTTTAAAAAAAACTGGTAATTCTTTGGCTTTGATTTGAGGCCTGTCCACCGGATGTGCTTTTCTCCCGAGCCTTTTTTCCCCTCTTTCTCATGGTTTCAGGCAAAACATACACTATTGTGTGCTATACCAATACTTTGCTTTTTACTAGGACTCCAAGAATCACCAAACAAATGGAAGACTAAAAAAATATATAGTTTAAAAAGCAGGCTGTTCTGAGCACATTCTGAAACTAGGAACTGGTTCTGATGATGAAAATGGAACCAATCTCACAGTCCATGGAAGGCTGCTTTTGGTTACTCTTAAAATTTAATTTAAGTTGGGGGGGGGAGTTCTTTTATTGGGCAAAATCCTGTTGATGTATATTTACAATGGATCTCCTATATGGAGAATTAGTGCAGGGAAATCGCCCCAGAGGGAGACCACAGCTGCGATACAAGGATATCTGCAAGCGGGATCTGAAGGCCTTAGGAATAGACCTCAACAGATGGGAAACTCTGACATCTGATTGTTCAGCCTGGAGGCAGGCGGTACATCACGGCCTCTCCCAATTTGAAGAGACCCTTGTCCAGCAGGCCGAGGCAAAGAGGAAGTCACAAAGGAAGCAAAACCAGGGAGCTGGACAGGGGACAGATTGGATTTGTCTTCAGTGTGGAAGAGATTGTAACTCTCGAATTGGCCTCCTCAGCCACACTAGATGCTGTTCCAAGTCCTCCATACAGAGCACGCTACCATAGTCTTTCGAGACTGAAGGATGCCTACACACACAATGGCTTAACTTGGATTGGGTGACAGAAATATTTAATTTAAACTAATGGAAAGCTCTCTATCCCTCCTTTTCAGGTTTCAAGGCTCTCTAAGATTTACTTTTGCCCCGAGGAAGTCTTTGGTAACCTTGGGACAGTGGTGGTGGGGGGGAAATTTTAATAGTCCAAAGCTTGCTGCTGGATTGCCTCCAGTGGTGCCAATTCTGGCAGCAGTGATCCCGTGGCCAATTGCTACTATTAAATACTTCCCGCTTCCTAAGGCTTCCTTGGGAGAAAACGGAACACTTGAGAGCCTAAGAACCTGAAAAGGAGAGATAGGAAAGTTTTCATTAGTTTAAATTAAATATTTCCAGTGCCTGATTTGGGTTATGACAGTATAAATACATGCAACAGGATTTTGCCCATTGTTAGACAACTGGAAGTGAGAAAACCTTGCTGCTCCACAGCACTTCTACCAAATAGATTCCAAATTGTCTTCTACTCACCTTGGGCTAAACTCAGATTGGCTTCTGCAACTCATTTGTAAGTGCAACGTCTCGGGTTTGTTTTGAGTTTTTGTAATGTAACAGCAATAGTTCATCATGAGTTTACCTAGTTTTCAATCTTTCCAGTCCTAACCCTTTTAAAGTCTTACACATAAATAATAAATAAATTATATTATTATTTATTCATTATATGATACATACATATGAAGATGAGAAATTAAGTACCAGATGTTGCACTTCTCTGAATGTTGTGATACAGTTCATGATAGTTTCAACAGGGTAGCAAGTGTATTTAAATATACATATAATTTCCAGTACATGAAAAAGTAAGACAAACTGGAAATAGAGTTACAGTACTTATTCCTAAATTAAGACTGTTACATTGACTTCTATGTGTGTTTTTCAGCCTGTGGCAAGGAAACTAATAATCAGTCCAAACTCAGACAGATCAACCCAGACAAATTTAAAATCTCATCTGCCACAGGGTAGAGTGAGTGAACAAGACTGTAATTACAATAGTTTTGAAATGGATAGTTGAATTAAGGGTCAAATAAATGCTCATCAGAGAAACAATGAACTCAAAAGGATTGTGTATACCTCAAACATTATTTATTTATTTATTCGTTCAAAGTATTAGTTTGCATATAACTAAAACTCTTATGGTAACATACAGTATATAAATACAAAATAAAATACAACTAAATAAAACTCAGATTTTTATGGAGGTTGCTAATCAAGTACAGCTACAAGTATCAATTAAAGTAGGGGCAGCTAAAATAACCAACAATAAAGATTGAACTGTTCAAATGGCGTTAGACATTTAGATGAGGACAACAAAACAACACTGTTGGTATTAACAGGTTGTAGTAAGAGCTCTTCAAATTCATCCAAAATGCCAGGAAAAAGCTGCTCTTAAAGGCTATGTATTCATTAGACAATAGAGATATGGTATAATCTTATATGTTATTATTTATTTTAAATATTTTTATCCTGCCTTTCTCCTTAAAAGGACCCAAGGCAGCTTGCATCATTAAAAAAGACGATATTTAAAAGCTAAAAACAGTAAGCATACAAATATTTTAAAGGAACTGAACAAGTATTATAGTAAAAATGGTAAATAAAATCAATACTAAAAACACATTTAAAAGCACAACGATCCTTTTTTTAAAAACCCCTCTCAGATCAGCAGTCACTCAGGAACAGCCTCTTCTCCTGCCTGCAGAAGGACAGCAAAGATGGGGCCAATCTGGCTTCCCATGGTAGGGAGTTCCAGAGTCTGGGAGCAGCACCAGGGAAGGCCCTCTCCTGTGTCCCCAGCAAGGACACCTGTGAAGGTGGTAGGGCTGAAGAAAAGGCCTCCCCGATGACCTTAGTGCCTGGGCAGGCTCACAGAGGGAGATGCAATCTCATAGATAGCTGGGACCCAAGCTGTTTATGGCTTTACAGGCTAAAACCAGCACTTTGAAGTTGCTGTAACTGGAGATTTACATGTTCCCTGTGACCAGCCCCAGTTAGCAATCTGGCTGCTGTATTTTTGACCCGCTGGAGTTTCCGAACACTTTCCAAAGGCAGCCCCATGTAGAGCATGTTAGTTAGTTCTAGTTTCCGCAGTACCTTTGAGTCTCTGGCAAAGTGATGGGTCTAACTCCCAGGTATGTCTGTTCACTGAAACTGATGCACTGAGGGCATCATGCAAATGAAGCTACCCTTCCCTGTTACACATATCCAGCTGGCAATCAATATGATTCACATGGAATAAGAGACCTAGAAAGAACTTATAAGAAGTTACCTGGTTCAACCCAATGTTCAGTGCAGCATAGCCTTGACTTATGCCTTTCTCCTTCTTCCTCATATGCATCTCCCCTCTAGTATAACAATAGCATAAATAATTCTGCAGCTTCTATTTTCCTTTCAAAACTATTATCACTCTTCTTCACTGTCTACAATTGAAATGGAAATAACTATCCTGTTCCCCTGCGTCCTTTCCTGTCACCCTGGTAACTGCAAGACTGACAGTCCATACCTGGCTGTTCACAAGGCCAGTATCGACTGTGCTCCAAGACACAATTTATGAGTTCCTTTGGATAAAATGGGTCAAACCCAGCATGTTCTATAAAATGTACAAACATGCTTCACTACCATTGAGACACAAGTATGAGATCTTCCCCTAACATGATATAAAAAGCCATTTCTTGAAAAATACTGAAAAAAAATGTAGAAATTGGTGGTGTTACGTGCCATTGTGCTCCTTTTGATTTAGGGATTATGACAACCCTATGAAGCAATAGCCTCCAGAAGGTCCTGCCATTAACAGCCCCGCTCAGCTCTTGCAAACTAAAAGGCTGTAGATTCGTTTATTAAGTCAATCCATTTCATGTTTGGTGGTCCTCTTTTCCTACTTTATTCCACTTTCCCTAGCTTTGTTCTCTCTTCCAGTGACATAATATGTCTGAAATATAATAACCTCTTAGTGACAGTTTAAACTTTGTTTGATCTAGAACACATTCAATTTTTTTTTCTTTTCATATGTCCATGGCACCTATAAAACACCAAATTTTGAAAAAAAAAATCTGTATTACTCACTGTCAGTTTTCTTTGCTGTTCAGTTTTCTCATTCGCATTTAGTTACAGAGTACCATATAGATGATGATGATGATGATGATGATGATGATGATGATGATGATGATGATTTAATAATACTATTATTATAGATTATCTTGGCATCGGTCTCCAGTGACACATTCTTAAGGATCTCTCCTAGGTCCTTCACAGCTTGCCTTTTGAGTCACAGTCTTCTTCCAATTTCCTAGTTGTTGTTTGCATTTTGACTAATGATTAAATGAATTATGGGAACCAGAAAAGGTCCTTAAGATTAAGGATGTATCACTGGAGACCAAGGCCAAGATCATCCATATGATGGTACTCCACATGTGCCACAGACCTCCACAAAATAAATTTTAAAAATGAATGCATTTTGGATCACATGAAGACTGAACTTTCACAAGAAGCTAAAATGGTTAATCTGAGGTTATTATACTTCAGGTATGTAATCGTCTCATTGGAAGAGACAACAAAATTAGGAAAAATGGAATGCAGTAGGAAAAGAGGAACATCAAACATGAAATGGATTAACTCAAAAAATGAACCCACAGCCTTTTAGTTTGCAAGACCTGAGCAGAGCTGATAGGACCTTTAGAAGTTATATTACTTCATAATGTGACCATAATCCGTAAGTCAAAAACAGGATGATGGCACATAACACCTTGCTCAATACTGAAAAATCAATAAAGCAAGAGCCAAGCAGACCTCTGTGAGGGAGAGAATCTCACAAGAGGGTTAGGAGAATGACTGAAAATTCCTACTTATGAGTAGCCATGCAGTAAATTTAAGTTTCATGGAGTTTCTGGGAATGAGGCCTCTAGTAATGAACTAAGAACATGTATAACAAAATAAAATTCTTCAAAAACAGCATAGTAAATGTAAACTATGCCAACCATATGCAGGTTTCTTTGTGGCTGGAGCTCCCTCATTTATTTAGATAAAACAACACAAATCTTTCTTTAAAAAATATAAGTATATCACAGAAGCCTGTTTTGCTTTGGGTGAAGATAACATTTCAGAAAGGGCATATGGTAGTCATTATTTTTTTAAAATTCAGGCTTTTGCCGGAATTGTATTGCATTTTGAATTTAAGACAGAACTAAGTAAACTGGGCTTCGCATTATATTATTTTTAAAATACTTTTCATCTTCACACTGATAGTTTTGAGCACTACGTTTATGACATTAATTTCCTTTGTCACTTTTAGAATTATGCCTATGTTAGCAACCCAAAATGTACCAGTATTAAGATGGTCTCTTTTTCAGGAATGTAATCAATATAGAATAAAGACATGTGTAGCTCACTTCCATTCTACCTACTTTTGCACAGACATGCTTAAGAGTATAACGTTAAGCCCTACTGAAATCCACGTGATGCCTGAGTAAAGCCCCATTGAATTAACTGTGTGTTACTAAGATCGCACTCTTAGCTTCCAAATGAATGAGCATAAGCTGACAGGCTAATTGTACAATGTCAGCTCGAAAGCAAGTCGTATTAAATTCACTGGGTCTTACTCCCAGATAAGTGAAGCCCTGCCATGTACAACAGTACCACCCTTCGTTACCCTGCTAGACATTCCCACACACCCCATTCATTCTTCTGAGGATAGGTTCTAGTTTTGTTTCTTTATTTTTTTTTTCCCTATACATATTTATCTGTGTTGTTTTAAATGGAAGTTTGCTCTCTATTTTGTCCTTGGCATAATGCAGGCATCTATCCCATGCTAGCAAATCTTAACAAGATTGTAGGAACAAAATACATCACAATTATATGAGGTCAAGGTTAATAGAAAGTGAGAAAGTTTGTGTGTTATTTTTAAAAATATTGGATCCATTCAAGCTACAGGCCATAGTTAAAGGCAAGTGTAAAACCCAAGTTGATTGCTATGCTCACCTGGCTAGGTGCTACATTAACCTGCTAAGCTTTCTCTGTAACTGTCCATGAGCTTAATTCATTTAACAGTAGAAATGTTGAGGGGTGGATATCTAAAGGTAAAAGAAAGCGGAATGGCATGCAAAAATATACCTTCTCTAAATAGAGCACTTTTGTCCCCCTCTGAGGATTTCTTAGCATTCTCAACAGTTTCCGGCCATATTGTTCAGTTGTTTTCTGCACCACTGCCTGCTACAGGTACTATTTTTTCATGGAAGAATAAACAAACATTACAAAATCCAACTACCGGAACAAGAAGAACCACCCAGGTTCTTCTCCTTCCAGTATCTCCTCTTTCAAGCTACAGTCATATTGACACTTAACATAACTTACATCTATTTTCATGGCTTGCCTCTTATGTTGCTATACCTGGCGTTTACCTAAATTGTTCATGATGGCACAGGGAATCTGTTGTGCTTGTTGGCCTGGATAAACTAGCAAACCAAAGCTCAGACCCAAAAACTTGGAGGTGACTCATCTGATTTGGAAGATGGCGTTTGGTCTTTCCTGTTTGGAAATACACTCCTTGTAAGGTTCAGATTCACCGTCTGGAGATGCTATTGATTTAAGCTTTGTTATAGGACAGTGGTCCCCAACCTTGGGCCTCCAGATGTTCTTGGACTTCAACTCCCAGAAATCCTGGCCAGCAGAGGTGGTGGTGAAGGCTTCTGGGAGTTGTAGTCCAAGAACATCTGGAGGCCCAAGGTTGGGGACCATTGTTATAGGAGACAAAGGTGGTCACATGACAAAAAGCATTAATATTTCCTAGATAATTATACTGTGGCCACAATTCACTATGTTATGACAACATTCCATTTGGAATACTACAGCTTACTGTAACTCAGAAGCTACATGTCGCGCAAACCAATGCAGCATCTTTATTTAGTGGGATCTGTCCTTTCACTCCAATCATGAAAATGGAAGCCATGCAGCTTGAAACAGCTACCCTGGCTTATATTCTATTTCCTAGTTCAACACAAGCCACTGATTTTAAATTTAAAATCTAAAAGGTTTTGAGACAGGATACCTTAAGGACCTTAAGCACCAGATTAAGAACATTTTTGTAGGTCCAGACTTCCAGGAAATTTTCATTGCCTTGTCACCTTCTTCTGTCCTTTCAGAAGAACTCTGTTAGTGATGGTTGTTGTGAGTTTTTCGGGCTCTTTGGCCATGTTCTGAAGTTTGTTCTTCCTAACGTTTCACCAGTCTCTGTGGCCAGCATCTTCAGAGGACAGCATCGTTAGTGATCTTTATTATATTGAATTAAATTTTTGCTTGTTTGTTTCAAACCGCACTTTTTGCTGGAAAACGTGGTGAGAGTTTTGCTAATATATAAAAAGCAGCTTAAAATAATTAATATTCATTGTATTTAATTATTTATTTTGAGCAGCTGTTGGCCTTACATCTACAGTTTTCTAAATATTAGTACATTTAATTAGAAAATCAATATTTCTGCCTTGAAATGAAAGGGGTGTTGTGAAGCATAAATCCCAAACAAAGAGTAGAGCAAAGTAAAATATTCTTAGTGGGAGAAATACTTTTAGTGGGGAAAAATAAGACAGGGTCTTATATTAATTTTTGCTCCAAAAATGCATTAGGGCTTATTTTCAGGGGATGTTTTATTTTTGCATTTATTTTTACATATTTCTACATTTATTCAAATACAGTCTATTTATTTATTTATTTATTTATTTATTTATTTATTTATTTATTTATTTATTTATTTATTTATTTATTTAATACCCTGCCTTTCTGGTCATTTTGACCACTCTAGTCATATCATCTTCTTCCGGTTGCTGCGCAATGCTGCACAATGGTAGCGGGCGGGGTTTCAGTTAACTAGGGCTTATTTTGCGTGGTAGGGCTTACATTATAAGCATCCTGAAAAATCATACTAGGGCTTATTTTCAGGTTAGGTCTTATTTTCGGGGAAACAGGGCATTTGCTTTTAAGTGGAACTGCCTGATGTCAAATATATGTCATCTCACATCTTTCCTCTACACTATATATAGCTAAGATCAAAAGAACTGCAAAACCAGTTCTGTAAAGCTAAAAAGAAGGCTTTCAACCAGGCTTTAAAGCAGACTAAAAATGATTGTAAATTAATAAACAGCCCCTATGCTACATAGCAAACTGTATCTTAATCAAATCCATTTGGATATGTTTTGTTTGAGTTTAATGTTTGCTTGATGTATTTGAGCCAATACTGACCTGGGTCAGTTCATAATCTTATTTTTCACTTTTTTTAATTATTGATTTTCCTTTGTCTGTAGTATGTGGTTTGGCTTATTTATCAGAACAAGCTGAGCCCATGTGCCCTACATTCACCCAGAGGAGTCTGAATGATTCCTGACCTGTGGAAGAGACGTGACTTAGCCTTAACAAACCTTGATTTCCACCACCCAAACTTGAAGATAGATTGATCCCTCCTCTACTGTATGCAGATGATACAGTAATTCTATCTTTTGCTGAAGCAGAGCTTGGGACAGCCCACTGGGCCTATATAGTACAGTACATATTGCTCTGAAGGGCACCTCATAGTAAACTACTAAAAGACCACCATTCTGGTTTTCACCAAAAGATTTGTCAAACACACATACACATAGCAGATAGATGAGCATATTGAACAGGTTAAGGCCTATAAATATTTAGGTGCAGTTTTTCAGTCAACTGGACGGTGGAGAGCCCATATTTCCCATGATACTGAAAATGCTCAAAGAAGTATTACTGCCATCTTCAGATTCCTCTTCTCAAAGCGAAGCTCATACATACCATCAGCACTAAAAGTTTTTCAAGGCAAGGCACTGGCCCAACCTATGTATGGCTCAAGCCTATGTATACGTACAGACTTTCCATCCCCTTGAGTTTTTCTTGTTGTTTAGTCATTAAGTCGTGTCTGACTCATCATGACCAGAGCACACCAGCTCTCACTTCCATACATCCGCTTCAGGATCTGTCCTTCCAGTGAGCACTCAGGATTGATTTCCTTAAGAATGGATAGGTTTGTTCTTGCAGTTCAGGGGACTCTCCAGCACCACAATTCAAAAGCATAAATTCTTCCAGCTCTCACTTCCATACATCGCTACTGGAAAAACCATAGCTTTGACTATGCTGACCTTTGTCAGCAAAGTGATGCCTCTGCATTTTAAGATGCTGTCTAGGTTTGTCATCACTTTCCTCCCAAGAAGCAGGCAACTTTTAATTTAGTGGCTGCTGTCACCATCTGCAGTGATCATGGAGCCCAAGAAAGTAAAATCTATCACTGTCTCCATATCTTCCCCTTCTATTTGCCAGGAGGTGATGCGACCAGTGGCCATGATCTTGGTTTTTTAATGTTGAGTTTCAGACCATTTTTTGCGCTCTTCTCTTTCACCCTCATTAAGAGGTTCTTTAATTCCTCCTCACCTTCCGCCATCAGAGTGGTATCATCTGCATATCGGACATTGTTGATATTTCTTCCGGCAATCTTAATTCTGGTTTAGGATTCATCCAGTCCTGCCTTTCGCATGATGTATTCTGCATATAAGTTAAATAAGCAGGGAGACAATATACAGCCTTGTCGTACTCCTTTCCCAATTTTGAACCAATGGGTTGTTCCATATCCAGTTTTAGCTTCCTGTTGCGTCCTGTCCCACATATAGATTTCTCACGAGATAGATAAGGTGGTCAGGTACTCCCATTTCTTTAACGACTTGCCATAGTTTGTTGTGGTCCACACAGTCAAAGGCTTTTGCATAGTCAATGAAGCAGAAGTAGATGTTTTTCTGGAACTCTCTGGCTTTCTCCATAATCCAGCGCATGTTAGCAATTTGGTCTCCAGTTTATTTATTTATTTATTTATTTGATTTTTGCCCCATCCCTCTAGACCATGTCTACTCGGGGCGGCTTCGGAATCCAGCTTGTACTTCTGGGAGTTCCGGTCCATGTACCCTTTGAGTTAGTACAGTCTAAATTCCTTTGAACTGTTCTTGGTGTACCACACTGTATCCCTAAATACCCTACTTAACAGAAAACGTAGAGTGGTCCCACATGAAGCAAGTACTAATAATCAGTTTCTGGCTGAAATTAGACCTAAATCCTTTTGGATTAGCACTAGAGATGGACACAAACCCATGCTCCCCCAACCATAGACCCACTCACCAGTCAAAGCACCCTCCTCTCCAGCTGTTTGACCAGTCCCTGGCAGAAGCACAGGTTTGCCTGTCTTGCCTCTATGTCTGAGTGGGCGGTAAGCCAAGGATGCAGGGCAAGAAAGTCCGTGCTCCTGCCAATGAATGGTCAAGAGCCAAAGAGGAGGAAGAGAGGAACACACACCAGCTGGTGAATGAGGGATTGAGTCAGGAGGCAGGGGGAAGGAATGTGTGGCACCTATGATGCTGCATGTAGGAATCAGCATGAACCTCCGAAGTTTCTGCCCATCTCTGATTGTAACAGATAACCACCCCTCAGCCTGGGCAAAAGCAGTGGAGGGAAAACTCATGTCCTGTCAATTATCTCTCCTTTATAATTTAGACATTGCAAGGTATCAGAGAGCTTTTACCCTATCCCCATTTCAACACTCTGCCTTGAGCCTTTTTAGAAGGAAATGATTTACACATCCTTGATGGCCAATCCTTTTGCCCTTGCCAGTAAGGCATGGTGGAAATTGTAGAACGTGTCCTGTTGTACCTCACATTTTACAGTATAAGGACACCAGCAATTTATTCATTTCCCCACTTTTAAAATATTATCCAGGTAGACCTGACAAATTTTACACTTCCCTCCTCCTCTCTGATTGCTCAAGGGAAACCACAGCCAAGGTTGCAAAATTTTGTGCAGCAGTGTATCCACTACAGAAACAGATGACTAAATCACTGCACCAACTAGATTCAGACTTTACACTTAACTATAATTTGAATTTTAGTCTGGCTTGATTTGACTGTAAATACTCTATGTTTTGTGATATTTTAATCTAGTGTGTGAAACATGGCTGACCTATGGTCGTAATAATACAGTTGATGTTTATGACTTGAGCTTTGTGTTCTAAAGGCTAAATCCAATTGGGGGTTTCAACGATATTTATTTGTTTGTTTAATTTCTATATCGCCCATCTGGCAACCCAGGCCACTCTGGTCAGTTTACAAAATCCCATAAAACAAAATATAAAGACAAACAATACAAAGCAGACAATAAAATAAAATAACCTAAACAAAATCAATAGACAAAAACAATATCAATGGAACATTAAATTAAAATAAAGAAAGCATGGCCGAAGTTGAACTTTAGCAAATTTTGATTATTTTAGTGCTATTGTATCAGATGACATAGAGTTGAGGAAGGCCTGTCTAAATAGAAATGTTTTTCATAATTGCTTAAAATTTCCCAATGGAGGCGCTAGGCGAATATCAGGCAGGAGAGCATTCCATAATTGTGCGGTTACTGCCGAGAAGGCACGGTTTCTGGTTACTGTTTTCTGGCCCTGTCACAGAGGATACCAGCAATAGAAAATACATTTTTGAAAGGCCAGTTAGAGAAAACTAATTTAGCACCCATCATTACAACTACAGTATCTGCATGTTTTTGAATGCTGCTGACATACTAGCATCAACACTTATATGATCATATGAGACAAACTATGGCCAAGTTTGACCTTCAAGTCTTAAAATAGTACTTTTCAGTAGACAGAGAAATGGAAGGAGCCAGAGGCTGGAAAGTGCTGAATCCAATCAGGCGAGCAACAGGATGAAATTCAAGAGTGAACCTGGCTAGAAGAGGGGGTGGGGTGAGTCTAATCTTAATACCAATGCATATTTACTTCTGATAGTCTAGAACTTCAGATTTGTGTTATGGCACCTAGATTTTAGCATGAGACAAATGAGAAAAAGCAAAAATATTGTTTTAAAGGTAATGTGTGTTAAGCAGAGTTGCATGTCTAACCAAAAAGACAAAGATAAGCAATATAGTATGAACCCCGTATCTGTGGGGCATTGGTTCCATGATCTACCATGAATGCCTGAAACAGTAGATACGAGGGAACCCTGTAGACAACATACAAGCGCCAGGACAAAGGCCACAAGGAGGTACACTTGTAAGTTGTATACAGGGCTTTGAAAAACTGTGAATAATAAGTGAAACCACAGATACTGATCAATGATACTGATCACCGATCCCATGGATACAGAGGCCCTAACCTCTTGTACTAATAATTGATTCACTGGATGATTATGGCAAGCCTCAGCAATACAAATGCTCTGTTACTGATATTGACATTTCAAAGGCTGCAATTAGGTTTCTTTAGTGATGTGTGATGCACATCCTGAGTTTGAATCAATATATTTATGTTCACACCAGGAACAATCAAAATGTTCTACTGTAATCAAAGCATTTTTTCTTTTCTTTTTTGCAAAATGTAGAAACAGTACAAAACCAAGCCATTGTCATATGTGATTGCTGTGGTCAGTTTTTTGACTTAAGAGATTTTCAGCTTGCAACATTCATAATACTCTCCAACTCATCATTAGCTTATGCTTTATGAAACGATTTTTGTGGATCACAGATTTTATCTGGAGAAGCAAACTGGACTGTTGATGTAAAATTATGTTTGTGTTGCTCCTCTTTCACTCATAAAAGAATTCACATTCTGTGTCTTCTAGAACTGCCAATTCTTTCTACAAGAGAGCAAGTGTGATACGTCACTGAGAGCTAGATGACTAGCTAATTATAAGCCTACAATAGTATCTGTTTCTAAGCATACATATTAGATGTATTGCAATCACAAGACTTGTGTTTATAAATACATCTATTATTATCAGTGTGAGCAACAATGATAATTTATAAAGTTTTTCAGCTGATATTAGTATTCAAACAGAAGGAACATTATCATTTGGTTGAAGACAATGCATATAATAATGCAGGAAAAGTAAAACCGATAGTGTTCCAAGACAATAGTATAGCCCATCGTATAGTATGCATTACACAAATGGAACTGGCAGGGCAATCCTTTCCTTTTAATTTTGTGAAAGGAGTTAGACCTCACAAGGGCATCATGCAGGGATTTAAATGAAATTTATTGAGCAGGGGTCCTTTACAACTCTACTGTGATTTAGGAGGATGTCCTTCCCTGAAATATTATTTTGTAGAAGGTTCAACGGAAGTTAAAATCAGTTTTTAGAACTGAAGAAAAGATTGGAATATGTTATACCGTGGAACATGTTGGATGCCCTCATTCTGAATGTGGAATGTCATCAAAATCCATTGCAGCCACCGTTCTCACAATATGCATACTGTACAATATTTTGCCCCCTAGAGACTGCTGCTGCACCATAGAGAATACGGCACTGAATCCAACATTAGTGGCAAAGCTGCCAATGCCTTCACTCTCAGGAACATTGCAAAGTATCCTGGGATATCCTACTCTTATGCACTGCCTCTAGTTTAGTTACCTTGGCAAGCCACTTAGTGCAAATCTTTGCATGGATGGGTCAAATTATACCTTGTGATTGCCCTCCTATCAAAAACAGTTTTGAGAGCAAGTATAAATCACGGTATGGCAAATGGACTTTCCTGCAAACTGTGGTTAGCTCGGTGAAAATGATGCTAGGCACAAGAGGGGACAGTGCAGGAAACATGCAATCCACCCATTTTTGATCCTCCAAGAGATGGTTTGAAGAACAGGGCCAGAGTCTGCTCCCCATGCCAACAGGATAAGTCAATATTTGTTTCCTCTGCATGGTATGTTTGTGGGTAAAGTGATTTTTCAGGAAGGTGCACTGTGTTCCATGATCTTTGAGGGTAGCTCAGAAGCACTATCTAGCTGATAATGCAGCCTTCAGAATACTAAGAGCTCACCAAAAATTGGACACCCCCCCCCGTATCAGTTACATTGGTTGTCAATTCATTTTTGGGTTAGTTTCAACATGCAGGCTATTATGCTTAAACCTATAAACCAACATGATCCTGTCTTTGTGTTTAGATCTTGCAAAGGACTCTGCTCATGTTCACCAGTTAGCTGATTAAGTACAAGGGGCAGGGCTTTCCTGGTGTTAAGCTCCTCTTCCCTCAGTCTATGGAGCTCTTTTCCTGATGATTGGCACCTTATACCTTTTATGTAAGCTTTTAAGAAAGTTTTACAATTGTATTTGCTCAAGCTAGACTTTTCCAAGTGTGTATGTGTAGTCCTCTCCACCAACCTTAGCATCATCCCCTCAATTCTCGTTTTTCCACCCTATTGTTTCTGTAAATGTTTATGTGCTTGTGCCTAACATCTTCAGAAACCATTTTGTCAAGGTTTCTTTCTGAAAAGCAGGATATACGTACATGCATTGAGTGAAGGAAGAAATAAATTTTTAAAAGGAATAATGTCACATCAAGTAAATTGTGCAAATACTTGCAAAAGTACAAGTCTTATGTCGTAACAACATGCTCCTTATCATGGTTGTGCTCTTGAGATTCAACTCTGGTCAGGTGGACTAATGTGATGAGTGTGTATTGTCCACTAGTTGAATGATACACTATTAGTTTTTTAAGCACGAGTCAAACCGTCAGTGTGATCATGGATTTTAATTTCATTTTTAATTAACATCTCACTTGACTGGCGTCCTTATCATCCAAAGTACAGCACAAGGTTATAGCATTGTCTTTCGAAAGAGGACAATGAAATGCTTATCTTGGCTTTTTGTGATCCCTTTACTAGATTATTTGAGCTCCATCTTCTGGAAGTTATCCAGGGGAAGCAATGCACAAGCATCAATTGATGCCTAAGCATAGCCTCCTCAGACTTTTCACATGTGGAAATAAAATGTGGACTCATTTTCCACTAACTTCATGTTGGCTTCCACTGAGGTATCCTATCGATTTTATAATCTTGTTATATACGTGTAAGGGATCACCATGAATTTGTGACGCCTTATTTCATTAAAGTATTACCATCACTTAATCTCAGATAAATTTTTGCCATCAAAGGGTTTGCTTGCCTAAAATCTTGCAACATATTCTGGAATTCAGGCTTATCACTTAATACTTCATTAGACTGTTATTCAACAAACATCACATATATTTGCGATACATGACTAAATCAACTAACCTTAAACAGAGTAACTCCACCCTGCAACTTTTTGTTGCATCTTTAATTCTTATGGATCATATTTCAATATTCCTAGCCTCTTGCATATGGATTTAAGCACTGAGAGTGTTATAAAAACTAAATTCTAAAATATTATAAGCAGTTGAAATAGGTACTAATGTACCATTATGCTTGGTGCTTTTACATTAGTAATGAACTCACTTTGGTTCAGTCTGGAATTTTGAATTGTTTCAGTGATCCTTTAGATGATACAGTAATTTATATATTTGCCAAAATATAAGAACAGAAAGTCTTATGGCATCCCAAAGACAAATGTATGCATGAGGTACCAGAATATTCTCTTTTGCTGAAACCCATCTGAAAATGATTTTCCATTACTTATCTTCTAGCTTATACAATTTAAAGCTGAACTCTAATGGTGTGGTGCACAGCACTGTATATTTGAAACTGGAAAGCTTGACACTATCTGTAATGGAACACTACAGAAAAACTCAAGCACTCTGCTCCAAGATCAGTATATTCAGAAACAAAACAGGATTTTAGATGTGAATAGGGGATTGTCTTGTGTCTCTTACCCACATATGACAATTAAAAGAAACAGTAAGGAAAACTGACCAAATAAAGATACTATGTCCATCATATACAAGGCTGCATGGTCAAGTGGTCCTCAATCAGAAGGAATTTAAAGGGGAGAGAGAGCTTAACACTGAAGTACTTCAGCAAATGCATTAATACGGTTTTAGAATAACTGATGTGTGTTCTATTGATAGCAACCTTAAAGAATATATTCATTTTTAATGGGCATGTGCCTATAAAAATAGCTGGATTTGAGCTCCTAGCCTGGCAAATGCAGAAAAAATGTCCAGACACTCATTTTATATCCAGAACGAAGAAGTATTTTTGGATGAAAAGTCATCTAATTAATAAAACAGCCAAACATTAAGATTTGACATGTTCTTATTCCTGCAGACTAAGTAATCAGCATCAGACACTTCACAATGAAACAGATACAAGACACAGGTCCTTTTTTCTTGATTCCATTTTTAAATTAATAACTGGTCTCAAGCTGAAATATGTACAGGAGTCATCTCTGTTTAATACATAATATACTATAAATATAACATGATATATACAGGCTCTAGAACTCAAAAATAAAATTATTTGCATGTCTGGGCTGCTGAAGTCAACGTACACATACTTATCTGGTAGTAAAGCTCATCAAACTCAGTTGGACTTACTTCTGAGTAAACAATCATAGCTGCACTTAAGGTATTCTCCCCTTCAAAGTTATTTAACATATGCAAATGGAGTTCCCCTTGGGAAACAAAACAAGGTCAATTCAAGATGTCTTGACCTAGGTCAAAGAAAAGTGGCTTTTCCTATTGCTGGCACAGCAGTCCAGATACTTTGCAAACCACACTAGACTCATTAACACACAAAGTAGGTAACAAAATTGCAATCTGACTGAGTCAGACAGTTTCTGCTGGTGCCCTGCTTTTAATTTTGAACAATCTTCAATTTTTAAAAAAGTAACTGACAAAAAAATTAAAAAATAAAATCCAAGGCATATATTTTCAGAAGCAAGTACGACTGACTCCAGGGAGAGTTACTCTCTTGTAGATGTATGTAGAACTGGACCCACTCATGCTCAGAAGGATGAAGAAGCAAGGCAGAGTTCTAAAACAATATTCTACTGGAGAGCCCAATAAACTAGACGCATGAGGTCCAAAGTCAACATTCAAAAACAGTAAGTGAAACCTAGTCCAGTAGTAACAACAAACAAAAGGAGGAATCCAAAGAGCCCAATCAAGCCACTCCAAAAGTAATACATGGGTAGTAACTTAATAGGAAGTATCAGGATACACAACAGAGAACAACCAGAACTAGAAGAGATATTGTCTCCCATAAACTATAAGCCCTGGCCTAGGCTTATATGGGTAAGCTACTAGAACCCTACCCAGAGCTCAGCTGCAGCCATTTAACTAGCTGGTGGAGGAATTCATCTGCAGAATTTTGCCTTGTGCTATCCCTTGGAGGAGGAGGAGAAAAGAGTCCCTTTACTTCTGAGGAAGCATCTTCTCTCAAAATATCTTTCCTTATGATTGAGCACTTTCCTGTGCAAAATCAAATTAAGTTCATGGCTTTATCCTGTGCAAGAAACTCCAGCTTTTTCCAATGTGGGCTCCAAGTGCCTTTTATTGAGGGGAATTGATCCCCCAAATTCCCTGCCCACAAGTCCTTAGCCATGTTGGGTTTAGTAAGCTCCAGTTCATCTTCATTAGAGGCCCATTCCAGCAGCACCTAGATAAGCCTCAGACTAACTAGGCTGGGGTTCAGGTACAAATCTGACAGATACTATCAGTGGAGCACCACCATATAGTCAAGAGACCATTATTCTGTTGGGGTACAGCACTGTGGATCATGCGCAGAAAAGTGGATTGGCTGTGCATAAGGGAAGTTCTGCTTGTGCAAAGCACTACTTTAGCAATAACTACTACAGATCGGCACAAACCGCCAGTTTGGTGTGGTTTGTCCACCAGCTGCACAGCTGATCCACAGTTCATTACCCTGCCCCCTCTACTGGGCACCTACTCAGAGGCAGCACCCCGGCTTCCCTGCCTCAAGTGGGCACCCACCTGCAGGGAGCAGGGGGCCAAACTGCAAATCGGCTGTGTAACCGGTAAACAAATCACGTCAGTGCGTTGGTTTGTACCCATCTCCAGCAACTACCATTCACTAAGCAGGCAAACATAGCAACACAGATATGGAAGAAGCCAATACCTCCACAGGTTTTATATAGAAAATAGAAGAACGGGGTGGTCCCTGCCATGAGATAGCTGACAGATCACTGCATGGGCTACTGCCTCGCTCCCAGGATCTTGGCAGGCTGAAGCACAAAACAAGCCCAGACCAAGGAGTCTGTAACCAGTATAAAGGCAGTTTGTTAGTTCTAACAGACAGGATCCTAATGGAAATCCAGAGCCAAAGTCCATGCATGGTCAAGAATCAAGCCAGTTCAGTTGTATCTGAAAAGAAGAAGAGTGCTCAAGCAATCCAAAAATTAGATGTATCACCAACTAAATGCTCAAATTAAAGTTTGTATATCAGAGCTGCCACACCCAGAGGCCAGTTTATTTATTTATTTATTTATTTATTGGACTTATATACCGCCCCATAGCGCTACAAGCACTCTCCGGGCGGTTTACAATTTTTTTTTTAATTATACAGGCTACACATTGCCCCCCCCCCAGCAAGCAGGGTACTCATTTTACCGACCTCAGAAGGATGGAAGGCTGAGTCAACCTTGAGCCGGCTACCTGGGATTGAACCCCAGGTCGTGAGCACAGTTTTAGCTGCAGTACAGCGTTTTAACCACTGTGCCACAAGGCTCTCCTCAGTTGCAGGACCTTGGCCAGTGGCAAGATTTAGCCTAACTCTTTAGCTGGGAGAAAAAACTTCTCCGGGGAGTGTGTGTTTGTGTGATCTGGAGGAAATTTCTTCTACTGAGAAATCTTTTTCTGCAATCAAGCACTTTGCCAGATTCTTTATCCGGTGGAGCTGTCTCTTCTGACTGCAGGCACTGAAGCCACCTTCTGGTGATTTAGCTTCCTTAGCCTTTGAGAGTACAGGGTCTGCTGGATCTGGCACCTGTTCCTCATGGCCTGGTTCATGGGGTTCTGGCCCATCCTCACTGAAGAACCTGACCAGCAGGGCCACAACACCTTTTATTTATTTATTTATTTATTTATTTATTTATTTATTTATTTATTTATTTATTTATTTATTTATTTATTTATTTTTATTCATTCATTCATTCATTCATTCATTCATTTACCCCGCCCCTCTACACAATGTCTACTTCAATTCATACACTTGAGCACTCCCATAGCAGGAAAAGAACTTTTTCCAACTGAGAAGAAGCAAACACTCAATTGCCCTTTCTTGGCCCACCTATTGCCTTGCTGGGTTTTGTTGTTGTTGTTGTTGTTGTTGTTGTTGTTGTTGTTGTTGTTGTTGTTGTTGTTGTTGTTGTTGTTGTTGTTGTTGTTGTTGTTGTTGTTGTTGTTCTACAGGTCACAGCAGGGAAGTGGCTATTGCTCTACTGCTGTTCACTTTATTTGCCTTCTCTATCTATTACTCTCCATAGAGAAAATATAGTAAGGGGTGCAGTCAGACAGCAGAAAAGATGTGTGTCTAATTGCATTAGAAAGTGTGACTTGAACAGCAGCGGTCTCCCTTAAAGCAACCCTTCAGTCTGATAGGGAATCATGCCCACAAAAGTAGAAGCCCAACAGCTGGGCCAAAAAAGGTCCAGCTTGGGCACAGATTGGGGTTGGGCTGGAGTACAATTCCGTATATCTCGTGTGATCACCAGGAAACAGACAGCATGGGATCACTCCACAAGCAGTGCAAAATGCAGTCTCTTTCCCTGTGTGATCACACCCGAACCGTCCATTTGAATCAGAACTATAGTACTAATGTACAACATAGTAAATATCAACCCAAATGCTACTGGATTCACAGAAGTTGCCACACCTAATTGCCAAGTTACCGCTTGTGCGTTAATCATGTGCCTGTTTGTGCACCTGCCCATTCACTCCGCACACACCCAACACGTTGACAATTATAGTAACCTCCACAATAGTTCTTGCACATGTTTAAATATCCAGCAAGATTTGGGCTTGCATGTTTACAAGTTTAGTATGGAAAGCAAAGTCCATGAGTCTTCCAAACCGCCTTTCTCTAATGATTATTGGAGTTAATTTTCTAGATGAAATTTCTGTGACAACTGAGAGCTTGAAAAATCTGTTTTGATTCAGACATTCAGTATTTTTGTAGAACCAGCTGAATTAGTAAATTGATATTCTTATTGTTAATAAACATCTACAACCCTAAAAATAACATTAGAAACACCTATGTACATAAAATTGTAATCCCTACCACAGTAATAATAACTATGTGCTGCCAAGTCTGACTTATCACAAACATTTCTTAGGGACTTTTAGGTAGAGGGCATTCAGAAGTGGTTTGCCCTCCTGGGGGCATCTTGGAACTCTGCAGCTTGCTCAAGACCACAGAGACTACTCACAGGAGGGAATCAAACTCCCAACCTCTGACTCTGCAGTCAGATACCAAACTCACAGAGCTATCTAGCGAGCTACCTACTAGAGTATACCTATTGAAATCAATGGGACCAGTTAGTCAACATTAACAGAGGTCCTACTGATTATAATGGGTTAATTCTAGATGGAACTAAAATTTTACTGAACTTTAAAACCTCAAAACACCTTGCTGTAATTTTGTAAAGTTTATTGTGGGAAAGATCTAATAAACCGGGACACTACTCTATTCCCATGCTTTCAAACCCCATGCAAATTGTATAAAAGCTGTGGGAAAGGACGAATAATGCCATTTGTTTTGACTCTCTTCAGACCAAACAAGATGTTAACTATAGTGAAACAAATTAATATGCATGCTGTTCCCTACAAAAAGAGCTGACATAACAAAACCCATGCATATTAATTTTATTTATGCTATTAATGTCACATATAGTTTCCCCCTCGGTGGTTAATTTTTTAAAATAAAGGACACAAAACTTCCCATTCTAAACTTCCCCCCCAGGTTCTCCTTATAGGTATTAGCGTCTTGTTTAAGATAGTCCATCTTAATGGTTTGGGTAGTTCAACAATAAATACAGGCCTTTTATAGGCACAAATATCAGATTCAAATTTATTCCACTTTTAGTTGCAGTTAAAGAATGAGAAAAACATCAGTGTACATAACTCAGCATAGTTAAAGAGACCACCGTGTATTATAAGCATTTCACTGCTCACCGAATTATTATTTTTTATCTTAGAAGGGAAAATATTTCATGTTGTTTTTGCCATGTCAGCCAGTAATAGTTACTACCATTTTGCAGACGGAGGAATGACATTCGAGATACCCCACAAAAGCAGAGGATCAGGATCTGAACCCCGAGTCTCACAAATCTACATGAAGTTGTTTATCCACAAGCCTGCATAGATTTTTAAGCTCTTTGTTGAGTAATCAGACCCAAGAGCTGATGCCTCATAGCTGCTTATCCAAAATCATTCTATCCATATTTGCTTCATGAATCATTAACATATTATAATTCTTCCAGAACTTATTTTCAGTCATTTCATTGTCATATAGTGTTCCAGTTACCACAATTCAGTTCTTCTAAAAGAAAATGCCTTTCAAAGTCAGGATGGATATGAGAATTGTGTATAATCAACATAGCTTAGCGTGCCCCAGCATTAATTGAAAACTAGTTTCTTAAAGAAGAACAAAGACATCAGACTGAATGGCCATGTAAGACAGAGTTTTTGACCCGTGTTCTTAAATTATTTCCTTCAAAAACAGAATAGCTATGTGGGATTCCCTTCCAGGCTTTTCACTGAACTGAACTTCCACCTCCATCAGATATGAGATAAACATCCATGAGAGTAGCGATAAAGAGAGTTGCTGGGTCAACAATGTTTATGAAAATGTCCTGGTTTGGTTACATCATTTCAGTGTTCAGCACTCCACCATAAGGAGCTGAACAATGAACGATCATAATCATGGTGGCACCAAACGACTACATCATACATGGTATCTCACGCTCCTATATCCAGCAGTATAGAACTGCTGAATTCTATGAGCTTTCTATGGACATGCAGATTTTGACAGAGGTTCACTCAGCTCTGTGATCCTCCACCCACATTTTGAAAAGAGACAACCCAACCAGAGTCCAGTGATGTTGCCTGGCTTTCATGCATTACAAGTGCAAGGCTAGAATAAAGAAATGAAGTAATGATCCTGAAGGGTTTTTCTAAGTGCTATAGCCATGAGCCCACTGGAAGTCCTCCCCAGTTGCAATAATCCTTAGCTTGTACTCAAATGTCTCTGAATCTCCATGGAGGTGAAGCCTTGCCTTATGGTTCTCCCAGTGCCACTTGCAGGACTGAGCTGCCAATCCACTGCCATTGCTTTTCCCTCACAGCTTGCCTCTTAGTTCCAAGTATCAACCAATTCTGGAGCAGCTGGAACCCCAGCAGGAAGGAAATGAATTTTATCAGCCAGTGGGAAGAGGATCTGAACTTCCCGTCTTGCTTGGCTGATAGGAAACACAAGACACGCCTCCAACTGCTTCTCAGTCAGGGCAGAGAATGTACGCCACAGACTGTTTTTTCAGCCCCCAGAACTACATAATCTTTGGACTATTTTTGGAAGTGTATGAAGGCAGTGCTGCCGTTGTTTAAAGGAAGGGTGGATCTAAACATTTTTGTTTCCAGTTTTGAAATTAAGCCCAAAGCCAAACAATCGTGAAAGCTTCCCTTAAGTATTGGACTATCTAGTTTGTTGAATTAAGAGACAATAGAAACTTGAAGATATTAATACACAGCTATCCACATGTCTCTAAATAATCACTTCATGGGGGGGGGGGGAGGCGGAATTTGCCAGTTACAATACTTTTCTTTGCCTCTGTGAAAGTTCACATAATATAGATTATGCATATGTCTAGGACAAAGAAGTGAAGCATCCATGCAAAACAATTGAAAAGATGCCAGAATTATCTTTTCTGACTTTGATATTTTTTTTCATGCTGCTTTTCTCTGGGCTGAGGTTGATACGACTTTTAATTTTTAAAAAAGGGAACAATTTTGGGAAGTCTAGTTTATACCCTACTTTTGAAATAGACATCGGTAAGGTATAACATTAGTAATAATATGGAGACTCTTAGGAGCATGGAAACAAAACAAGGAACTCTAATTCTAATACAGTACCTGGGTACAGAAGCAAAGACTTTGTTAGAAGGTTTACTGAAATGCTTGTTGCAGGAAACCTTTATTAATGCTTTCCTTCAGAATTGCTCAAGGACTTGAAATAACGTTCAACAAAGATTGAATAACGTTTTGAGGACACTCCTCTCTCCTCTGATGGCACATGCAAATATAACATAATGAGGACTGAAAAACAGAGAAGACAAAAATGTTGTGGCATCTTAAAGACTAGCTGCTATATTCTAATATGACCTTTCATGGACAAGTCCATGAAAGGTCACATTAAAATACAGCAGTCAGTCTTTAAGGTACCACAATTTTTGTCTTCTTTATTTTTCTCTTGTTTTTGCCTGATATTCTAGGACAGATGAACACGGCTACCTGTTACCTCTTCTAAAACTACAATAAGGACTGTATTCTTGACCATTCAGTTTATGACTCATGAATATGCAGATTTTTTTAATTAGCTATTTGTGTCCAAACTGACGTCTCCCACTGTTCAAGTGGTGTACACATCGTGCTACAGCAGGCAACTACATTATTGGTCTTCTTTGATGATCCATCATACCTCTGAAGTTCCGAACTAGCAAGAAGAAGATGAACACACACAATACAGGAAAAGTGTTCGATGATTTCAACACAGTCACAACATTCCCTCTGCAACAGAAGTACTATAACCATAAATTGGTACTTATCTCTGTTGGTGTAACTGTTGATATCACATATTTTCAATCCCTTTATAATGATTACAAGTGTAAGCAGAAGCATTGCTGGGAAAGGTACTTAGAAAACATGAATGAAACACCATGTTGAGGACAGATCTTGCTACTACTCCTCAGTTGTGGACAGCTTCAGTATGCAATTAGATTCACTGTTCTTAAAAATAACTTTCAAATGTTCTACAAGGAAGAGATAGAAGGCTACATTTCTGGAGTCATGCTCTATTATTCTCACACAGCGAATGCAATCATTATAGGGAAGCACACTTATGAGTCAAATTATATTCCATATATTTAGTCTCTTCAAGAAGTGAGTACAATTGTGTTCAAGTAGCAACAAAAAACAAGGTTGCTCGCAGTGAATGATCTAAATCTCCTGTTCTTGCATGGGATTCTCAGAATTAGAGGATAAAGAGGCAGCAGTACACGCTATACACTGTGTAGTGGTTACAAACCTCTTGTGAGGTGAAGCGACCGCATTTTGTCTTTTGCTCCAAAGCAACGGTTAGTTGAATGAATGAATGAATACTTTATTACGGTCAAAGACCAGTAAAACCAAATCAATTTAAAATAGATACATATAATTATAGTTTCGTAAAGTCAGTCAGGGTAATAAAATTCCATTAAAACGTGATAAAACAACCCCTTCATTCCAGTTAATAACATCATATATCCTTAATATAAGTAAAACCTCAGCCAGTGTTATATTAAAAGCATTATACTATCCATCTAAAATCACCTACCCAAACATCTGAACACGAATAACCATTGCTGCAGCACAGAATTTGGTCAGTTGTCTTGTAATATAAGGAGTATTGTCAGAGAGTAGCAACTGGACATAATCCTCCTCTGATCTCCTGGGAGATTTACAGATCGTCGTCTAGTCGTTTAGTCGTGTCCGACTCTTCGTGACCCCATGGACCAGAGCACGCCAGGCCCTCCTGTTTTCCATTGCCTCCCGGATTTTGGTCAAATTCATCTTGGTAGCTTCGATGACACTGTCCAACCATCTTATCCTCTGTTGTCCCCTTCTCCTCTTGCCTTCACACTTTCCTAACATCAAGGTCTTTTCCAAGGAGTCTTCTCTTCTCATGAGATGGCCAAAGTACTAGAGGCTCAGCTTCAGGATCTGTCCTTCCAGTGAGCATTCAGGTTTGATTTCCTTTACAATTGATAGGTTTGTTCTCCTTGCAGTCCAGGGGACTCTCAAGAGCCTCCTCCAGCACCACAATTCAAAGGCATCAATTCTTACCCCTTCATGGATTGCTGCCTTGTCGTGGCGAAGGGGCTTGAGTAACTCAGAGAAGCCATGGGCTATGCTGTGCAGGGCCACCCAAGACGGACAGGACATAGTGGAGAGTTCCGACTAAACGCAATCCACCTGGAGTAGGAATTGGCAATGCCACTCCAGTATCTTTGCCAAGAATGCCCCATGATCAGAAACAAAAGGCTAAAAGATTTACAGATAATAGGTGATAAAAGCTCCATATGAAGATCCCGATAGCATGTACAGAAAAGGAGAACATGACCAACTGATTCAACTTTATCACTATTATAAGGGCAGAGACAATCTGATGTAGGCAAACCTCGAAAACTTCCCTCCAGAAGCTTAGAAGGAAATACATTGAGCCTAGCTAGCGTAAAAGCCCTTATGGCTTTAGATGACATAGTGCATAAATATGAAGAGTTGTTAAAAGCAAATTTCTTAAGAAAATTATATTTCCCTAACTGGCCAACATGGTCCTGTAGTTCAATGTCCCATACCCTTAACTTCACCGCTTTAATGGCATCCTTGAGACCCATTGTTATAAGTATCCTGGGGGGAAAGCCAATTTTCGATTTCTCTTCAGTATATGCTTCTTCCACTCCAACTGAAAGGACTCTAGTAGGATCAGTGGGGCCAAACCTTCTAATGAAAAAATCAGTTTAAGCCAGTATTTCACCTTAAAGACTTTAGCCCGTGTTTTAATGGATATTAACCCAACCTCTAAGCAAAGAGCCACATTGAAAGTACAAGGTGCAACTCTAAGAATGGCTCTCGGAAATTTGGTCTGAACAATCTCCAGAGGTTGTTGATTAGCGTAAGCGAATAGTTGAGAGCCATAAAGCATTTGTGGAATAATCTCGGCCTTAAAAACTTGCATTGCCGATGGTACATGTTTACCCCCCATCAGTATGGAAAAATCTTCTTAGTGCCTCAGTATTTTTCTGGGCACTCATTGCTGCATGGTTTACATGAGTAAGCCAGGATCCCGAGGAAGGAAAAACTATGCCAAGGTATTTGTAGCATGCTACTTGCTCTACAGGGTGTCCATTTAGAGACCATTTATGCTTTATTCCCCTTCTATTCACAACTGTAATCTTGGTTTTAGCATAGTTAATTATTAGTTGTTCCTAATTACAGTAGGAGGAGAAGGATCTCAGAAGTCTTCTAAATCCTATGCACGTTGTTGACAGTAAAACGGCATCATCAGCATAGAGTAGGATTGAAATTGGGTGAGAAACAAGTTTGGGTTGATGAAAATTGGGGTTACTTAAATTTCCAACAGTTAGTTGTAGTGTGGGTTGTTTTAGGGCGGTGTTGGAGGGAAGAGAGAAGACTGGTAATGGGAAAACTCAGTTTATTGATAAAAACAGTGACTCTCTGCTTTACCTATCAGTCTTATGTGCTAATTTCCTTGCATCATATCCAAGCCAAGTGCTACTTTGCATATACTTTTTTAAAAAGTAATCTGTGTCTCTTTAATTACTGTTTTTTAAAAAAGTTTCTTTAATGTAATATAATTATAATGCAAATGATGGTGATGTGTATAATGGTGGTGCTCTACAACTATTCCCAGAAGGCACACAACACGCAGGAGTGGATTGCATCCTGTTAAATGTACTGTACAGAGAGAACTGTCTTAGAGCATAGCTTTCTGGAACATATACCCATTGAGAATGAGTATATCTGAGAGATGTAAAAGCCCTGAGCTGCAGACCCTCTCAAACATGATATATGGAAATTCAGATAGCCAGCAGCTTGGCTAGCCTGAGCAGCGGAGAATGAGAAGCTTTGGAGGCAGGGAGGGAAGAAAGTGATTAACAGGCATTCACACTGTATTTGTGTATCAGCTTGTTTTCTATATTGGCTGTACATCTGATACAAGTCTGTGAAAGTCTGTAAATGTGGTTCCCAAGGCTCTGTATATTTTCTGTATATTTTTACTGAATACTACAGCCCTCCCATTAATAAGGAACCTCTCAACTACGTACATGGCTGAAATTAACTATGAAGTTTCTCATGTCAGACTAATGTAAACCTGCACAGTAATGGTCTCTTTGATTGCTGTCTTTGAAGGAAATTTCTGTCCTCTCACAGCTCTGACAGTGAGGAGAGATCTGAGTTGAGATGTTAAGTATTCTTAGACTGAAGGCCAGTTCAATTTCCAAAATCCAACATATTGGCTGAAATCCTGGCGTTTTGCATAGTAATTCAGAACTAGAGTTGTCGTTGTTTAGTCATTTAGTCATGTCCGACTCTTCGTGACCCCATGACCAGAGCACGCCAGGCCCTCCTGTCTTCCACTGCCTCCCGGAGTTGGGTCAAAGTCATGTTGGTAGCTTCGATGACACTGTCCAACCATCTCATACTCTGTCGTCCCCTTCTCCTCTTGCCTTCACACTTTCCCAACATCAGGGTCTTTTCCAGGGAGTCTTCTCTTCTCATAAGACGGCCAAAGTATTGGAGCCTCAGCTTCAGGATCTGTCCTTCTAGTGAGCACTCATGGTTGATTTCCTTCAAAATGGATAGGTTTGTTCTCTTTGCAGTCCAGGGGACTCTGAAGAGTCTCCTTCAGCACCACAATTCGAAAGCATCAGTTCTTTGGCGGTCAGCCTTCTTTACGGTCCAGCTCTCACTTCCATTCATCGCTACTGGAAAAACCATATGCAGCGTTCTCCATTTATTGGATCTATGGCTCTTGTTGTATTATGTAATGGTTTATGAATATTCATGTTGCTGAGAGGCGGAGCTGAGAGAGATGCTATAAGAGGTGGAGTCAGAGAGTCAAGGGCAGTTTAAGTCAGATTGAATAAGTTAGAGAAATGTAAGAGTCAGGCAGGAGAGAAAAGCCAGACAGAGTAATAGGGTGTGTTTTGGGGGAAATTTAGATGTGATTAGCTACTGAAGATATTTATGAATCTCTGTAATCAATAAACCAAAGTTTTATTTAAAAGAACCTGAAGTATGGACCTGAATCTTTCTGATGTAAATGGTGATTTAGAGATCACCTGGTGGCAGCAAGTGTAAAAGAAGAGAGTATTTGCCTTTGTGTGCTCTGAGGCTTGAAGGTCAAGCAAAAGGGGCATGAGGGTGGATGTTACACCATAGCTTTGATGATGTGGACCCTTGTCGGCAAGGTGATGTCTCTGCTTTTTAAGATGCTGTCTAGGTTTGTCATCGCTTTCCTCCCAAGAAGAAGGCGTCTTTTAATTTCAGGGCTTCTGTCACCATCTGCAGTGATCATGGAGCCCAAGAAAGTAAAATCAGTCACAACTAGAATAGTCCCATTGAATTCATAGAACTTACAGAGGAGTTGACTCGTCAAATCCCCACTCATTCAGGGGGCCTACTCTGGTGGCAACTTCTTGGGCTAAGCAACAGGATTTCAGATGTCATGTTCTTTCTTAGCTTGAGGGTTTCTGTTCAGAAGCATTGCACAAGAGAGGACACCTGTCACTGCTCAGAATATACCCCAGCTGTATTGGTGTGTTGTACAATCTGGAGAGGTGAACACACTTAGAGAGGAGTACCTAGCCCTGCTTCCTCTGTTGTCATCATCACATCCCTCAGTGTTTCATATCTAAAGAGATGTTCTGGCTCACATGTGAGCTGTGCTGGTGGGTTGTGTAATACTTGAGTTGGGTTGCAGTTATTTATAAATGAGTATGCACTGACTACAATATGTAGTTCGGCTCTTGATCCAGTGACTGAAAATAGCCCAACTCAGATCAGCAAATCTGAGCTCAGCAAATAAGACAGTTCTTCCTCTTCATGATCACTGGAAAACAGCAAATGGCGTCAAGTGTTCTCTGTGGGCTAGAATTGGGTGAAATACTCTGGGACAATATCTCCTTATAATGGGATTACTGATCTGAAGACAATTTTGTACAAAAACTGTGTATCTTTGTGTTCCTCTACAAGAAATTTGGAAGGGGGTTATGAAGAATAAAAACACTTTCAAGGCACATTCTCTAAATAGGTTTTTTACATACCTGCTGCCCGGGGCAGAAAACTTCTAAAGAGAATCAGTCCTGCAATATACTACTTCAATATATATTATTGAAGTAATATACTGCCTCTCCTGAAGCACTGGGAATAGAGCACCTTGGCAAACCTGTTCACTATGATTTCAAGATGAAGATAGCAGCTCCAACACTACTCCCCACTCTAGTGTTTTCTAGGTATGGAGACCTTGAGTAAGATACACATTTTTGGACACACGTTATATATCTATCTTTATATCTCTCTAAGTACAAATTACTAAATTATCAATGATCCATTTCATAGGATTGTCACATTGATACAGACCTGTCCCAAATCTATCAGATGATAGAGCAACGCAGAAGGCTGTCCCACGTTGATGCAAACTTCTTTATACTGCACCCTGTCATCATCCACATATTGTTGCTGTTCACACAGAGATGTTTATTTAGAAAGGTGAATTTCAAATATCCACATGTCACACACTTTCCTTTCCTCCTCTTTTTCCTCGCCCTCTTATCCACCCTTTAGCCAGCTTACAAATCCCTTCTTTTCTTTTTTTAATGTTTAGCACTGAACTCATGAGACAAAGTAAGCATCTGAATTACTGCTATATCAGTTGGGTGCTACAGCTATACCATTAAATGAGGAGAAACAATTTTTTAAAAAAAAAAACAATTCGTCAAATTGCATTATAGCTCTAGCCCCTGCCAATGCAAGCAGAAGGCAGGCAAAATGACATGCCAGCCAGCTGCCCCAAAGGACATAGGTGATCATACAAGCCAAAAGCAAGATAAAATAATGTGACTAGAAATGCTAAAAAAAGGGGGAGAGCACACGTTTTGCCAGCTGGAAAAAATATGCCACATATTCATGCCAAAAGGTTGAAGCTACTGTTGAATAGTGCTAATGTTGTGTACTCAACAGAATAATTGTCAAAAGAAATAAGGAGGAGCATGGCACAAACAATGGGACAAATACTTGCTGAATCAAACAGATCCAGTTCAGGATTTGGGATTTGTTCAAGTCCAAAGTCCACGTCGCTAATTGTTAAGTGCATGCAATTAATGGGTCTCCCCTTAAACACCACAGAAGACTGTTGTCCTTGTAAATTTATCTTACACAGTAATTGTGACCTTTGCAAACTCCTGAAACATCTTAATTTTCATGTATTGAGGAACCAAAAAGAAAGATGACTTCTCTTAAAATGTTCACTGCGATGCATGCTTACAATCTGAAGTTTTCGCATCATATCAAGGCCAAGATTATCCGTACTATGGTATTCCCATTTACTTTCCATAGATGTGAAAGTTGGACAATGAAGAAAGCTGGCAGGAAAAATTATTGTAAATGGAACCAAGGAGACACAGAAATCGAATAACCTATCCTGAAAGGCTATTCAAATGCTAATGCCAACTGGACTTAGAACTATTGGGAATAGGATTTATTGAATTGCTAATTTACGATCCAGTGGTTGACTCAATGGATCTATTCTTATTTGGTGCTGGGAACATGATACAGGCAATGCTGACAGCCATGATTAAAGCAGGGGATGGAAGCACCCTGCAACTTAATATTTTGTTTCCAGTTACACTTGGAGCACAATGGCCCAGGAGTCCATTACTGGCCGAAGCACAGCCTAGGATCAGTGCTACGGATGCGGGAGAAACTTGGCAACAAAAATCCTAATTTTGCCACGCCTGACCAAGAAAGGACAAACTTGAGACCATTAATCCCAACATGCCTTGAACCAAAGGCTTCCATCCTAGCCACCACTGTTGGCACCCTTGGAGTTTTTCTGTAACACTGTGACAGCAAGCTCTTTGAAGAATTCCCCAATACAGGGGGGGGGCAATGCCTCAATGAAAAGGGGACGTGGTGGCGCTGTGGGCTAAACCGCAGAAGCCTTTGTGTGCTGCAGGGTCAGAAGACCAGCAGTCGTAAGATCGAATCCACGTGACGGAGTGAGCTCCCATTGCTTTGTCCCAACTCCTTGCCAACCTAGCAGTTCGAAAGCATGCAAATGCCAGTAGATAAATAGGTACCACCTCAGTGGGAAGGTAAAACGGCGTTCCCTAGTCATGCTGGCCACGTGGCAATGGAAACTGTCTTCGGACAAGCGCTGGCTCTACGGCTTGAAAACGGGATGAGCACTGCCCCCTAGAGTCGGACACGACTGACTAAAATGTCAAGGGGTGCCTTTATCTTTACCTTTTATGCCTCAACGACAGTGGCACGCTTAGTAGGAGATCCCAAAGCAGTGGCAAAGTGCATGGTTCAGGGTTGCCCTTGCAAAGTTTCCAACCGAACAAGAAACATTCCAGCACTCTTGGAGAAAGGTGCTCTCATTGCAAGCTATTTTTGCTGCCGCACTGCATTGCTGGCCTCAGAAGATGGAACATGGCAATGAGTAGCAATGGCTCCCACAAATATGTCAGGATAATTATTAATTCAAGCATCTAGAATTGTAATTCAAGTGTTGTACATCACAGTGGCAAATTGCCATGAGTTAAGAAGTCAACGCTTGTATTCTTCATCACGTGCCAGTTTTCTGACTTGGCATGCAGCAAGAAATGTTAGCATTGACTGCTTGAATGTCAGTAGTTTGCTGCTGCAATTTATACCATTCGACTAGTGCTGGCATACAGACTCCACCTGTAATTCCTTCACGCTAAGGAAAATGCTCCAAAATAGTCAGAAAAATCCCTATAAACTACTATGTATTAGCTGCAAGAAATACAAATGTAATTGTGGAATAATTTAATCTAAAAAAGCAGGAAGGGTCAACATAGACATATATAACAAAAGAAAAATTTGCATAGACTCAGGGGATTTACACTGCAGTTGAATTCAGAACACATTATGTCACTATAAAAGGTCCGAAAAAAATGAAAGAAAGAAAAAAAAACCTCGATTATATATAGTTGCCAGGCAGCTATGGACCTATCTGCAAATACAAGCCAGCAATTAAAATGTGTGTGTAGTTATTCCAAGGAACTTAATATAGACATGTTTTATTTTATTTTATTTGTCTTATTTATAAGCTACCTTTCTCCTGATAAGGGGACTCATATCCACCTCTTATCGCTATTCCACCTGTCAGCCCTAAGCAAAGTTACCGGTACATATTGGAACACTGGACACCACACACTACTCCAATAAATCAGCTAACATATAAAAAACACACAACCACAATTCATTCAGAAGCAAATTCTGTACAGTGAGGATGAGTGGTTCATTTTCCCCATCATAATTTTATCAAGGAGCTCCTCCTCCCAATTCATGAAGAATATTCTAAATTTATGTACAAGAACTGTGCCTAGTCACTGTTCTCCAATATTGAACAATGCAAGGAACATTAAACTATGGTTTTATGGAGACTTAATTCCCCTTAAATCCTCTTCTTTTCCTTGCTTTTTCACAGCTAACAAAGCCTCTGTTCCTACTCTCATTTTGGCAATCAAGCCATTGGGATTTTCTTTCATAATTAGTCAGTTCTGATAAAATAGGGAAAATGTCTCACCATTCTATTTTAAACCTTATCCTAAACAGATTCAAACCGCCTGCCTGAACATATCCTTAGTTCCTGATCTGAATTATCTGAGAGGTTCCAACAAATAGCTTCACTCCTCTACCTCTAACAACTATTTTAATGTGATATATAATTTAAGACTAGTTTATTGAAATGGTACAGCTTTTCCCTCTTTTTTTAAAAAGTCTGTTTTCTGACAGATTTCAAAGCAGGTTTCTGCAGAAAAGTAGTCTTATTACAAAGTGCAGCCAACTTGTATTTTTGACCACCTATCAGTTGTGTTTAGACTCACAGAAGTGTGTCACAAAAGGTGGAAAACAGCAAGCAATCTTCATCATTGTAGTTCTGCTGAGCAAATGACATTGCTAATTGTTGTTTATCTGGAGCACATTTATATTTCAATAGAAGCCAAGTAGAAATGCCTGCTGTTATGGTATTTTTAGAAAACTTGTGGATTTTGCCTATCAGTAGCTTCCTGCATGATTTGATAGGCTTAACACCAAACTGATTTGCAAGAAGTTATAAGCAAAACAAAGACAAAATATAAAATTGTTTTGCTCCTAGCCTGATTTCTCTCTCTTTTGTTTTGTTTTGTTTCAAAGAATTAAATGTGCAGTATGATTGGAGGTCCACAATCAATGTGATACAATCACTGAATGACATGATTTGCATAATCCCTTTTGTTATCATCTGAAGCCAAAGCCATCACTATATCAGAATTATTGCATGCTAGTATCATCCCCTTCTCCCTTTTTGCATTTTAACATCCAAATAAAACCATGTACAAAATGTGTAACTAATCATCTATAGCAGAAGCACAACCTTTTTTTCCTGAAAAAAGGTTGTGCTTCTGAAGAGCCTCATGGCGCAGTGGTTAAACTGCTGTCCTGCAGCCAAAACTGTGCTCATCACCTGAGGTTCAATCCCAGGGAGTTGGCTCAAGGTTGACTCAGCCTTCTATCCTGCATAATTAACTTGTAAACCGCCCAGAGAGTGCATGAAGCACTATGGGGCAGTATACAAGCAGCATGCTTTGCTTTGCTTTTGATATTGGTGCTTTCCACTAATCCCACTTCTTCTATGCAGCATTAAAGCAAAGTGTGCTGCTTATATACCGCCCCATAGCGCTTCAAGCACTCTCTGGGCGGTTTACAATTTAATTATGCAGGCTACACATTGCCCCCCCCCCGCGAGCTGGGTACTCATTTTACCAACCTCGGAAGGATAGAAGGCTGAGTCAACCTTGAGCTGGCTACCTGGGATTTGAACCCCAGGTTGTGAGCAGTTTTAGCTGCAGTACAGCGGTTTAACCACTGCGCCATGAGGCTCTTCATTAAGAATTTGCTTCTTCTCCCTCCATCATATGCAAGATGGGCAGGATATAAATCCAAGTTCTTTGTGCCCTGCATCGAGCTACAGTATCTGTTATGGATATTTCCTGATTGTACAGCAATAATCAAAGCATAGATTAATGGCAGAAGGAACCTTAATCTTCTTGTGGAGAAATGCAATAGTTAGTCCCAGCTAGAGTTGACAAACTGAATGTATAGATTTTTGTGGGTTTTTCGGGCTCTTTGGCCGTGTTCTGAAGGTTGTTCTTCCTAACGTGTCGCCAGTCTCTGTGGCCAGCATCTTCAGAGGACAGCACTGCCAGCCACAGAGACTGGTGAAATGTTAGGAAGAACAACCTTCAGAACATGGCCAAAGAGCCTGAAAAACTCACAACAACCATTAGATCCCAGCTGTGAAAGCCTTTGCGAATACATTGAAAGTATAGGACTTGTTAAGTAAACACTTATATAAGTCCCATGGATTCAATGAATCGACTCTGGTCAGGCTAACAATTAGATATCACTCCTAAGGCCTAGCTTATTGGCAAGGGAAATAACTCTCCAAAGCCTATGAAAATAAGAAGGAATTCAGTAAAGAAGTATTCAGGACTGAAAGCTTTCATATTGTGGAACTCCACTCCTAAATTTGTTTGAAATTAGATTGGTTTTATGTATCATGCATAAAATATGACTGCTTTTGGTATACTGGTAGTGCACTGGCATTTCCTGGAAGAAATATTTAAACTGTGTCCAAAATACCTACAACTTCTCTGTAAGCTTCTGAGTGTGCTAATAAGACTATATGGATGTTTAAAAGCATACGTATGAATTAGAATGTTTGTTTCATGCATATTATGGAAAGATAGCACCCACACTTTGATCAACTGCCCCTCAATAAGGCACAGTAAGCCCTACACTTGATCATACTTCTAGCATTGCTATATGCAATGCTTCATGCAATACTAGAAAAGGCAACACTATGAGCAGTAAGGTTCTTTTCAGTTATATGAAATGGAAACTCTCACGTCTCATATGCAAGGAAGGTCAGTGAAACAGAAATGATTCCTGGGACTTATGGATGACTTTGATCATTTATTTGTCAGAGATGTGAAGAGTATCACCTAAATTTTTCCTCTCATCTACTGTACAAGCCCTATGATATATCTCATCTCCAGTGCAAGAGTGAGACAAGTTATTAAAAGGTTTTTGCAATTTGCACACAGTTTCCCTATACAAAATTAGCTATTTTCCTCCTATTAAGATAAGCATAGACAGCACTTAAAGAAAAATTAGTTGACAGACTGCAGTGCATAAATCAGTCCATCAGTCTATCAATCCATTTGATGCTGCTAATGCTTAAAAGTCCATGTAACAAAGTAGCAACTATCATAGTTTTGCACAATTTTGAATCTTCTGTGTCGCTTCCTTCACTTGCATTATTTCCACAGAGGTCATTCCCACTCCCCCCCCCCACTGTAACCATGGAATACATGAGTATTGAAAATGTCAGCTTTAATATTAATACAAACCTGTAAAGGCGATCAAGCTACATTCACATTACGTGCAACCTTACTATCATAAATCACTGTTAAGTACCCAGCTGTCCCCAAAGAGGCAGAAGCCCTGTGGCAAAGGTTTAGCCTGCTTATGGGAGAGGGGTCTAAAAGGCAGTGCAATATGCAAGCTCCTAACAACATCCATATCTGTCCCAACCTCTCCATGTTAAAAGCAAGCTAAAAGCAAAGCGAGCTGCTTATAGACCGCCCCATAGCACTTCAAGCACTCTCTGGGCGGTTTACAAGTTAATTATGCAGGCTACACATTGCCCCTCCCCCAGCGAGCTGGGTACTCATTTTACTGACCTTGGAAGGATAGAAGGCTGAGTCAACCTTGAGCCGGCTACCTGGGATTGAACCCCAGGCCGTGAGCACAGTTTTGGCTGCAGTACAGCGGTTTAACCACTGTGCCATGAGAGAGGAAGTCTGAAGGGGCTTCTATGCCACGTGCACTTGACACAAGTAGATGACAGAGTGCAACTGGGAATTGTCACAAAGCAAGCAGGTTCCTAACTGAAGAGAACTTTCTGGTTTTGCTCACAATATTCAAGGAAAATCCCCAAGCAGACCTTGTTTGGCTCAAAATTGAAGGGCTAGATAATTAGTGTGTTGGGGGGGGGGAGGCATTGGGAATGGGATGTACCCTTGCCCCCAGCAGCATTTTAGCTCTTCAGTAAGCAGACTAAATTTCTTCATAAAGATAGGGCCTGTCAGTTAAATGTAATGTTTAATTTAGAAACAAATACACTTGGTGTCTTGCTCTCACACAGGAAGCAATATCTCTCTCCTCAGCTGGTCAGTGTTTGACAGATGGTCTTGCTATGCTGGGAGAGTTGGTGAGATTTCTTCACATCCTTATTATCTTAATATTATTCTCGAGGCAGGCAATGACCTTTTTATTTCCTCAGGCTGTTTAGTTCAGTTTGATCTGTTTTATCTTTGCTTGTGGTTTATTACATTCATGCTGCTTCTAGTAATATTCCTGTTCTGTTAAACATGTTTTTATTTAAATTTCTTTTATTTTTATATTTTATATGCTACCCTGGGAGTTACTAAATTCCTCAAATAAAACCAATTAAATATACCGTATGTTCTTCCCTTTTGTTCCATCTTAAATCAGAATCTGCCAGGCAGCCAAGTTTTAATCTAGTTTTTCAGACTCTAAGATCTCTGTGATATGGTGTTTAAACTTTCCACAGAGAAGTAGAAACATGGGGTTTATCACTTTCACCATCTTCTCTTGCTTTTGTCTTTACCTTTAACAGGTGTCGCTATAGGGCCAAACTAGATCTGGGGTTGCATCCTATCCAGCTGGGGAACAGACCCCACTGGTGCAATAGATGTCCCTTTTTCTGCTTCATTTAAAATACTAAATTAGTTATTAAGTTGTAACTAGAGCAAGCCCACTTGAATCAATGGAATTTACAGATGAATTGAGTCACCCAGCCCCTGCTGATTCAGTGGGCCTACTCAAGTTCAACTTACTACACTAAGCAACAGGATTTCAGCCATTATATATGGGTTCCTCTCTCTCCCATGAAGCAATTTGTCCAGGGTTTCTGTCCTCTAGAAGTGCGGTCCTCATCGTATCTGGAGGTCTGATAAGGGTGATAATGATGGTGGTCATCCTGGGGACAGATCTTCTATGCCCAAACTGGCTCCTTTTTTTTTTCTTTTTTGCAAGAAAACAATTGAGGGGCACAATTATTTCCAAGGACACAGAACTATAAATGAGGCAGGGTGATTTGAAAATAAATGCCATATTTGGAAGCCCTTCCAGGGAACAACCTTCCATAAGTGACAGTGATGGCTTCACTGGATGATATGTCTTCCTGTGAGGATTAGCCAGACCCCAGAAACTGACACTGGGAATAAAACAGCCAGGTTCTGAAGTGACTGAACCGTCAGATGTGACAGAAACCTAGACCTCCAGTTGACAACAATTTTGCAGCAGAATCAGAAGAGGAGCCTGGACTCCTACCCATTACTAACCCCGCAGGAATGCTGGAGGCTGAAGATATAAGCCCAGTCACAGATTCCCAGATTAAATGATTGGCTATAGGGAAAAAGTACTTGGGGGAAAGATCTTCCAAAATAACAGGTGGAATCCTTGGGGTGGAGAGTTGGCCAAATTCATGGGTGAGCTACTTTCCCAGCAGGCCAAATGCTTGCAACTTGGGGGGGGGGGGGGACTCCAGCAGCTTAGTTACATAAATCTTCAGCCTGAGTTTGTGAGTTGCTGGAGATATCTCCAGTGGTTTCTGCTCTTGTATCCTGTGTACCTAGACTTTTGCCATTGACTACTAGACTGTGTGACCTATGGAGTGGCTGTCTACAATTCTTGGACATTCCCCGTTGGTCTGTGGTGGTTTCTAGCTTGGCTTGGCTTTTGGGGCCTGTGCTAGACTCTCCCTGTTCTGCCTGCCTCTGTGGTGAGCCTTTGGTTTGCCATCCACCGGCACTGCCCTCTGATTTTGGATTTTTCTGGTCTTGTGCCTTAGCCGACCAAGACTGTACCCCTAGGTACAGTCTACTGGAAAATAGGATAATGACTCAGAATGTTCTTCCCTTTCCTGTCCCTGAATTTGAATATATTTGTTACTGCTGTAGAGAAACTACAGTCATGGCCAAAAATATTGGCACCCTTGCAATTCTGTCAGAAAATACAACCCTTCTCTCAGAAAACAGTTGCAGTTGGAAATGTTTTGGTACTCACATGTTCATTTCTTTGGTTTGCGTTGGAACAACACAAAAAGAGAGAGAGGAAAAGTCAAATCTGATACAATCCCACACAGAAATTCAAAAATGCACTGGCCAAAATTATTGGCACCCTTAACTTAATATTTGGTAGCACCCCTGTTGGAAAAAAATAACTGAAATCAATTGCTTCCTGTAACCATGAATGAGTTTCTTACACCCCTTTCTGGGAATTTTGGACCACTCTTCTTTTGCAAACAGCTCCAGGGCCTTCAGATTTGAAGGATGCCTTCTCCAAACTGCTGTTTTTAGATCTCTCCACAGGTGTTCTATGGGATTCAGATCTGGACCCATTGCTGGTCATTTCATAACTCTCAACCACTTTGTTTGTAACCATTTCTGAGTGCTTTTTGAATGTGTTTGGGGTCATTGTCCTGCTGGAAGACCCATGACCTCTGGTGGAGATGCAGCTTTCTGACACTGGCCACTATGTTGCACCCCAAAAATCTTTGGTAATCATCAGATTTCATGATACCGTTCACACAGTCAAGGCATCCAGTGCCAGAAGCAGCAAAGCAACCCCAAAACATTATTGAACCTCCACCATGTTTGAGTGTAGGGACTGTGTTCTTCTCTTTGAATGCCTCATTTCTTTTTATGTAAACAGTGCCATGATGTCCTTGACCAAAAAGCTCTACTTTTGTCTCATCTGTCCACAGTATGTTCTCCCAGAAGGATTGTGGTTTTGTCACATAAGTTTTGGCATACTCCAGTCTTGCTTGTTTATGCCTTTGTGTCAGCAGTGGGTCCCCTTGGGTCTCCTACCATAGTGTCCCTTTCCATTTAGATGGCAATGGATAGTGCGAGCTGATACTGTTGTACCCTGAGTCTGTAGATCAGTTTGAATTTGTTGGGAATTTAATCTGGGTTCTGTATCCACCATTCGAACAACCCTTCATTGTAATTTTTCAGTAATTTTGCTATTCCGTCGACATCCAGGGAGGTTAGCTACAGTCAGGATCTACGAGCAATGAAGCGAATAAGGAGACGGCTAGAGTGCGCTTGGAGAAAGAAACCGACGGATTATAGTAAAATAGCTGTCAGGATCACAACTAACCGTTACCTAGCCAAGGTAAAGGCTGCTAGAAGATCTTACCTCGCTGACCGGATAAGCGAAGCTTCCAACCAGCAGGCGGAACTTTTCCGTATAGTTCGTGATCTATCCGGAATTGGTCTGGGTGAAGGGCCTCCCACTAGCATCTCACCTGACCAATTTGCAGCGTTTTTTAAATCCAAAGTGGAGGCCATCCGCCGTGACCTTTCTCCTTTTTTAAATACAATGGATCAAACAGAGATATCCAGCGCTCCATCCTGCCCGGTTATTCTCGACTCCTTTCAGCCTGTAACACCAGATTTGGTGGACAAGGTGCTTGATCGCTGTTGGGCCTCCACCTCTTCTCTCAACCCTTGCCCGGCCCGGCTAATCAAAGCAGCCAGGCTGGTAACAACTGAATGGGCCACTGCAATAATTAATGGGTCTCTCCAGGAGGGCAAGGTCCCCCTCGCCCTCAAGGAGACACTCATTAGGCCCATTAGGAAGAAACCAAATTTGGCGGCGGATGAAATTGGCAATTATAGGCCCGTCGCCAATGTTTCCTTCCTCAGCAAAGTGGTTGAGAGGGTGGTGGCAGATCAGCTTCAGGCGCTCTTGGACAAAACCAGTGCTCTGGACCCATTTCAGTCAGGCTTCAGGCCGCGCTATGCTACAGAGATGGCACTGGTCGCACTGTTGGATGACCTGTTGAGGGAGGCCGATGGGGGCAACATGTCCTTTTTGGTCCTCCTCGACATCTCAGCTGCCTTTGATACCGTCGACCATGGTATCCTCCTGGGGAGGCTCTCCGAGTTGGGAGTCGGTGGCCTGGCACTTGCCTGGCTCCGCTCCTTCCTGGAGGACCGCCCCCAGAGAGTACAGCTTGGGGAGAGGGTCTCGGCCCCGTGGAATCTCAATTGTGGGGTTCCACAGGAGTCGATCATCTCCCCAATGCTGTTTAATATCTATATGAGGCTGCTGGGCGGGGTCATCAGGAGGTGTGGGGCATCGTGTCATCAGTACGCTGATGACACACAGCTCTACATCTCCTTTACACCAACTTCAGTGGATGCCGTCCAGTCCCTCCAGCGCTGCCTGGACACTGTACTGGAATGGATGCAGTCAAATGGATTGAGGCTGAACCCGGACAAGACGGAGGTCTTGAGGGTGGGCGGCCCTTCCGTCAGCGGCATAGGTGATTCCCTCTCCTTTGGAGGGACGACCCTTGCCGAAAAGAGTGAGGTCCACAGCTTGGGAATACATCTGGACCCGGCGCTTACCATGAAAACCCAGGTGGCGTCCGTGGTCCGCTCTGCCTATTTTCATCTATGGCGGATTGCCCAGCTGCGACCATATCTTGATCAGGGGGCCCTCACTACTCTAGTCCATGCGCTCGTAATCTCGAGATTAGACCATTGTAATGCACTCTACGTGGGGCTGCCTTTGAGGCTGACGTGGAAACTTCAGATGGTCCAGAATGCGGCAGCCAGGCTCCTTAGTGGGGTGAGAAAACACCAGCATATCTCCTCCACCCTGGCTGCTTTGCACTGGTTGCCCATCCGTTTCCGCATTGACTTCAAAGTGCTAATGATCACTTATAAAGCCCTAAACGGTTTGGGACCTCAATATTTGGCAGATCGTCTTCTCCCACCCAGATCTACCCGGATCACCCGATATAGCCAGCAGGGGCGGCTGAGGGGTCTGACGCCGAGAGAGGCCCGGAAGGAAAAATCAAGAAACCGGGCCTTCTCGGCGGTGGCCCCTTGGCTGTGGAATGCCCTCCCAACAGAAATTCGGCTGGCACCCTCGCTGGGTGTTTTTAAAAGCCAGTTAAAAACTTGGTTATTCAAGAAGGCCTTCCCTCCAGTCAATTAAGTCTTTCTCTCTCTCTCTCTCTCTCTCTTTTTTTTTTTTTTTTTTTTTTTTTTTTTTTTTTTTGCTATTCCATCTTGGTAATCCTCTCTTTAAATTAATTGTTTTAAATTGAAATTTGTAATTTTATGATTTTATATATTTTTACACTGTTTTGTTTTATTTTGTAAGCCGTCCCGAGTAGACATTGTCTAGAGGGCCGGGGTAAAAATCAAATAAATAAATAAATAAATAAATTGATGATATTGCGCAGAGTGGACACAGGGACATTAAGAGAAGGACTTGTAGCCTTGAGATTGTTGATGTTTTTCCACAATTTTTTTCTCTCAAATCCACAGACAACTCTTTACATTTTATTCTTTTCTCCATGCTCAGTGTCACACACAACACAAAGGTTAAGTCCATCTTAACTGGTTGCAAGTGTGATTACTATATTGGCCACACCTCTTGTGACAGGTGTGTCTAAATACAAATTAAAGCAGCATCACATGCTTGCAAAGCAATTATTTCTTACAATTTAGACAGGGTGCCAATAATTTTGGTCAGTGCATTTTTGGATTTCTGTGTGGGATTGTATCAGAGTCGACTTTTCTTCTCTCTCTTTTTTTTTTATGTTGTTCCAATGCAAACCAAATAAATGAACATGTGAGTACCAAAACATTTCCAACTGCAGCAATTTTCTGAGAGAAGGGTTGCATTTTCTGACAGAATTGCAAGGGTGCCAATATGTTTGCCCATGACTGTAGAAGTGATCCACTTTAAAAGTGAACATTCATTTTTGCCAATACATTTTTTCTCTCCATTTGAATTGCATATGCAGGATTTTATATCATTTAAGTGACACTTTTGGTATCAGCCTAAATTACTTTAAATTAGAGGCCAGGGACTCTGCTCTGTTTTGTGATGCAGGAGCACTGTTAGAAATTATGCTAAAAATGGCAACTTAATTCCTGCAGTGACTTAACTGTGCATGACTGATAACTTCTTTAAAAGTACTTGGGGGGGGGGGAATAATCCACATATTTTACTTAAAGATCTCAAAGACAATATTATTTATTCTGGTCGCCCATTCTTCATCAATAATAAAAATTATCTAGGTTTTTAAAAAGTGTTTATTCATTCTGTATTGTTCTTTATCAGGCTTTTTCAGTGTAGGTTTTTAAATAAATTATCAGATAGAACTGAAAAATGGTACAAAAAGAAGAGTGGTTAAAGTTTTTATTCAAGGGGCAGTGCTCCTACATAACGGTGTTTTGTGACAGTAGTCTTATTAAGACAAACACTTTGTCATTTACGTCAGTTTATTGAATTGGACAGCAATTTGTACTGTAGCTCTGCATTGTACACGAGTGGCAATGTACTCTAGTCACAAATTTATAAATGTGCCAGCTCAGCACTGCAGCTCATTTATGCACAATTGAGATGGATTTCAAAGGCTCTGGTGCAAAAAAAAAATCCTGTGGTTTTAATAGCAATTTGAAATTCAATATACAGTGGTGCCTCGACTTACGAACGTCCCGATATACAACCATTTCAAGTTACGACAGCCCTGGCCACAAAATTTTGCTTCTACTTGCGGCTGGAGCTCCGAGATAGAACCAAAAAAAAGGCAGGGGAAAAAGGCGGGGAATTCAAATTGGTAACCATTGGCAGGCGAAGAGGCTGCTTCCGTTTCCGATGGGTCTTGCACGGTTTGCTTGCTTTCTGCTTTGCTTTTTTGCATTTCTGATGGGTCTTGCACGGTTTGCTTGCCTTCTGCTTTGCTTTTTCTTTTGCATTTCTGAAGGAACTTGCACAGTTTGTTTGTTTTTCTTCCCTCCTCCTTCAGCCGGAATGGATTAATCAAGTTTCCAATGCAGTGATTTTTTTTGCTTTTGGTGATTTTTTTTCTTCAGCCTTCAGAATGGATTAGTTGCGTTTCAATGAATTCCTATGGGAAATGGTGCTTCAGCTTATGACCATTTTGAGTTACGACCATCTTCCAGAACGGATTAAGTTCATAAGTCGAGGCACCACTGTAGTCTCTAAACTGCTGAATGTGTAAACGTGCAGAGAAAGTGCACAGCTGCACAGGATACACCTTTGCATTCACTGCACATATTAAAGAAATTGTACACTTCCTCTCTGGCTTGCTAACTAAGGTTCACAGCCCTCAGAAACTCACAATGTTTGGGAATAGCCTAATGTTGAGAGAGCAGAAAGATAAAGAACAAGTCCTTTTCTTGAATGGCCTGAAATCTCCACTCAAAATGCATTTTAGTAATCTTACCCTTTCACTGCAGTTCCCTCCCACACAAACCTACACAGCACTGCGTGAAATGCCAAACACTATCTTTTTAGGTAGCATAAAAGGTTCCCTTACAACGAAGCATCACAGACCACTAGTGCATTTATATGGTCTACTCTGATTTGCAGTAGCTCTCCATAGTTCAGGTAGGATTCTAGTCAAGTAGGCTACAGCCCTTTGTTTGCTCAATAAATCTGTAATAAATCTTGGAATGTCATTTTAATAAGTAGAATAATTCTAAACAGTGTGTTACACCTGGGAGCTTCTGATGGTACTTTGGTAGAATGAAGGTGCTAATAAGAACTCTGATTTTAAAAAGGAATTTAAAGATGGGGCAGGGGAAGAAAATAAAGAGAATAAAATGTGCCATAGAAAAATGGCCATTATAGAACTAGGCTCTTTATAGAACTGCAAAATTATGCATACAACCCAAAAGAGAAGAGTTCTTGAAAGTGAACAGAAAGGACATCTGAGATTGTCAGTACTTAACTGGTCATCATCACCACCATCATCTCAGAATTGCAGAGCTAGATTATCAAGTCCAGCCCCTGTCAGGGAGGCACAGTGGGGAATCCAACTCTGAACCTACCTAAACCATTGAGCTATCCAGCAGATATTGCTTTACATACTTATATGGCATAGTATAAAGAGGTTTACAAGAACCATATCCCCTTTACAAACCTGAGCAAAACTGCCCATCAGCCCTTCAGGCAAATGTTCACCACAGAAGTCTTTAGTTGTAGGAAATACTAAAAACATGTCCATCTTAAGATATGACAGTCCCACTGATGATTGCATGCCCATGAGTCTGGATATACTTCCCAGCCAGGCCAACTCTGGTGATTTGATCTTACTAGAACAATTCCTCTCATGCATTTATTAAATCATCACCAGTGCTGCTTTGCCCCTACCCACTGGAAAAGCCCAAAGAGGCTGTCCGGAATGAATCTCTAGGACGCGGTGCTCATCCCCATTTCCAAGCCATAGAACCAGCATTTGTCCAAAGACAGTTTCTGTGGTCACGTGGCCAGCGTGACTAGATATGGAATGCCGTTACTGTCCCACCGAGGTAGTGCCTATTTATCTACTCGCATTTTTACATACATTTGAACTGCTAGGTTGGCAGGAGCTGGGACAAGCGATGGGATCTCACTCCGTCACGTGGATTTGATCTTACGACTGCTGGTCTTCTGACCTTGCAGCACAGAGGCTCCTGCGGTTTAACCCACAGCACCACCATGTCTCCTTGATTCTACCAATATGGTTTATCTAATATTATTGCTTAGTTTTTCGTTTTTAAATTATTTTTATATTAGGGGCCATTACTGTGAAATGAGAAGTCGCGGTGGTAGGAAGAACAGTATTATCATCATGTGCTGAGCTACTAGTTAGATCCCTGTATTGGACTGTGGGCAAGCAGCTTGTGTGTAAGGTTCTTAATTTATTTATTTTATTTATTTATTCAGTTTTTAACACACATGCCAGACAACGTCTACTCAGGGCGGCTTAACCCATGAAGTGAGTTGAAAGGCTGCCAGTCATTAACTGATATAGTGCAATTAATTGCAAGAAATTCATAATGTGTTTCCTTCAGTTCTGTGTGCTGAAATTCAAAGATGACTTACATAAAGAGAAACTTCTATTTGTGCACCATTGTTTTTTTTTCCAAATTGCAGTGAATCATCACCATGGCAGTTCCAGCTGCCCCTTCCCAATAAATTTTACAGAACCCCCTTCTCTCTCTCTCTCTCTCTCTCTCTCTCTCTCTCTCTCTCTCTCTCTCACACACACACACACACACACACACACACACACACACACACACACAAAAAAAATGGGAGGAGAGTCACAGATGGGTTGGGGAGGAAGGCAGATTCATTGTATGAGTGGATCTTCACTTCTTTTCCTCACAATCAAACACAACATTTTTTGATAAACATTGAGAGAGGGAGAGAGAGGGAGAGAGAGAAGAAAATCTCAAACCACCACCTAGTGTAAATGTGCCCTGGGAAATCTTTTGCATGCAGGCTTCATTTGAGAGGCATCTCATTACACATAGAGTGTAAATGCACGCCGAGAATTCTTTCCTATAGCACAATAATCCCCAAGGATCACTAAATCAGGGAAATGCTCACAGTGCTGATGGTATTTCTGCAGAAAAGGCAAGCTCTGTTTGTAAAATATTGCAGCTGCAGCACCTGTGTGGCCATCAAAGGTGGCATTAGCATCTGCTCTAGACCACACATTTTCATAACTGCAAAGGAAGCGCTAGGGTCTCTGGGGACCATGTGCTTTTAAAGTTGGACATTTTCAAAAAAAATTTAAAATCTTTTAGGTTCTCCTGACTTTTCAGAAGCTATTCAGAATAATAAAACTAGGAGACAGCTAATTACATTAGCATAAAGTAGTCTAAATATTTCCTTTTTCATGGGAAAACCATGGACGGCATAATCAATGGATCTTGAAAATTTCCCCTTGGAGCTGCAAGGGCCATCCATACACAGGAGTGGATGATTCACTGTAGGTTATGGATAGGTTATTATCCTCTCTCTCTCTCTCTCTCTCTCTCTCTCTCTCTCTCATCAGTTTAGGCTATCTCCACTATATAAGTACAGAAACAAAATACAATGCCTTGACGAGAAATTTTAAACACCATGGAGATTTGTTTGCTTTTAAGTGACAGGAAGAACAAATGTCTTTTTTATTTCTTTTAAAGTCTCTATAATTTGCACAAAATATTTCTAGTATCCTTTCTGTTTGAGAAGCATGCACACACACACACAGTGTGGAGGGAACAGCTGATTGTTAAGAAAAGTACAAACAATCCATCTGCACTTCAAATGTTTAAAGCAGACATCTGTCTCCTTTTGGAATGGCAGGGATGTCAGTAAGTCCAAATCATGAAGCCCAGGTTCCAAGTCCAAGTCTTCAGTCCCAATTCCCAAGCCTAGAGTTCGAATCTCAAGTCGCTTGAACCGTCCCTCCAAGTGGCCTTGTAGCAGCAATTTTTTTTCAATTTTTCTTTCTACGCTCTTGTTGACTCCCTATGGTCCAAGTCACTATTCAAGTCTCTGCCACAATCTGTGAGTCAAGTGCGAGTCAACTCAATTATTTGTATGTGCCACCCATCACACTTTGTATATTAGACGTTTTGCCAAGGCCTTGCTGAAGGAGGTTTAGAACCTGAGGTCTGTTCTTCTAAAGTTACAGGGGGAAAGGGGTTTGTACCAGCTTCTTTGGTTGCAAATATGGTTTGGCAATAACGAAATTTACACCAAACTGTACTTAGCACATGTTCTGGCAGAATGTCTCAGCAGAGCCCAAGGAACCACCACGCCACTTCATATTCTTCCTTCTGGTCACAGTCTCTTATTTCACAGTAATGATAGTGATGGTTTTGTTTTTCTTTTTGGTCATCCAATGACCTTGTAAATTGGTTGGGACAGCAGCATGTATAGAAGATGGCTTCAGTGTTTTCTCATTGATAATGGTAATGGAAAATGCCAAAGCTCAAAGATAAAAAGAGCTAGAATGTGTTCTCTGTCCTCTTTCACATACATATTTTCCATATTCTGTTTGTTTACAGAATAGAGATGTCTTCAATTAACATTATTTATTGAAGCCTCCTACAACACAGACTAGGCCCAGGATAGTCCTGGCCTCTTCTTGGAAGGTTGTCCTGTCTCCTCCTAGCTTCTGCCCTAAGCTTGAAACCATTGCTCACAAATCATCGCATTAAGCCTGCTACCACAGAGGCTTTTTGGGGTTGTTTCTTAAAGAAGTAATACACACTCTCATTCTCCTCATCTGAAGCCATAAAGTTTGCAAAATGGACAACAAAAGAAGTGTAGAATGCAGTGTGAAACTTTGAACAACTTCCCACATAAGGATGTAGAAGGTTCTTCTGATCCAGATTGCCCTCATCCCTTTTATCCAATGGCTTCTGGGAAAAGAGTGGCTTCTCAAAATAGAGAGAAAGTTACTGTGGGCCGAGAGAGAGAGAGAGAGAGAGAGAGAGAGAGAGAGAGAGAGAGAGAGAGAGAGAGAGAGAGAGAGAGATCAGTCCTCAGGCCAAAAATAGACATTTGTGTGGGGTTTGATTCTGGCAGCTTGCATTTCAACTCACAGAAATGCTTTGCTCCTTAAATCTCTTTCCTGTTTCAGCTTTATATTGTATTTCATGGCTGGAGGGAGGAGTCATTTCACTTCAAATTCAGCGATCAAATTGTTTGCATTTGGTTTGGGGTTTAAAACACAAGATGGTTTATTGAACAAAGCTAAAAAGGAACACTTGACCCATGCCACACAGGAATGATAGTTTGGGACACTAGTTTCTGTTTAGTGGTAAAATGTAGCATCCTGTGTGTGACATTTAATAAACGGGAAACAAGGTTGGGGCTGGTTCAGCTGGTCTGAAAAAAAAACTGTGGATGTGTGAAGAATAAAAGGAAGCATGCAATCCATTTTAGAAGGCAAAACAGAAGAAGAAGAAATAATCCGTATCACACTCATGAACAGGAAGACAAAGACTAATCAGGTTCAACCTAAGCAGGAGAGAACAATTTAACACACTTCTTTTGAAACCAAACACTGCACATCAGATGGATAAACAAGGCAGAACACAAGTTAATGAGACTGCCAGCCAAAATGTCATTCATTTCAATGCATATTTTAGCTTCAGAATCTTAACTCTACCAATTAACTTTTATGCATAATTAACCCAGAAAAACAGAATGGCTGGAATTTTATGGAGGGAGGCCTCTGTTCAAGTAACAATTCAGAGCTTAAGCAAAAGATTGAAGTCATCAGAAATGGAAACCCTCTGCACATTCTGTACATATAGATGAAGCATTCAAGGAGACATACATAGCTAGGCTGTAGAAGAAATGCAAATAGTTACTTTTTTTAAAAAAAAAGCTTCTAAATTTCTATTAGTTTTTGCAGGGCTCTCTTGCAATTAACATTATGTAGCACGTGGATATCATGCTCTACAGTGTTGTTCAGTTAAATTGTTTTATGTACATTTCAGATCAAATAATATACAGCTTGAGGTGCCTTTTTTATTCATAGCTGCAACATAGTACTTTTATTTGCTTTTCTTCTATAGTGTGTTGTGATACTAGGATAAGTTCACACAATTGCCATGCTGTTTAATTAAAAGTATGGGTTTTTTGTGGAGATATGCTACAGTGGCTCTGAATGAAACTACTTCATAATTCCGTATTTAGCCAATTCTTTCATAAACTCTGTTACACAAAGATGGCCTGGTATTATTTTCACTTTAGATTATAATGCACTGGCAATTGCCACCTATTCATATATTTAAGATAACTTTACAAACTTCATCTTCTCTTCACATACAACATTGCACCTTTACGAATGTATAGATCTTTTGGGTTCAATTTCAGAAACATATGTTCAGAGGAAATTTTGGATTGTAGGGGGGAAAACATATATCATTGTCAGCCATAGAACACTGATGGTCAGTAATGAAGTGACAGATAATAATAATATGAATTGGCTTTTTAATATTCTGTGTTTTGTACAGAGTATTTTTGTTTTACCTTCAGTATTCATTTATTATCTTGGCATAATTCTTTGCTTGAAGAAAAAATTAATACAATCCAGGAAAACAGATGCGGGATTTTTCTTGTGCTTTGTCCATTGCTGAAAACATCTACTAAGTAGATAGAATAACCAACACTATTGCCTACAACTACTTGAGATACGTGCTCTATAAGTGCAAGAAAGATTGATGTACTGTCTGATGCTTCTCAATCAGCTTTTGTACCCTTTAGTGAACATTTAAAATTGGCAGAAGTTTAAGTACCTAAAGCAATAGGTGTCTTTGAAGGATGAGAACACTGAGCCACTCCTGACTTGCCAGAACCATACTCAACTGCCTGGATATAAACCTACCATGAAGCACCTTTTTACATGTGGTTTTCACACCTCTGTCCTTGACTGTTTGGGCCTTGCTTTATTTTTCAAATTGAAGAGTGGGCAACATGTGGTTGTGGGCTGCATGCAGCCCCTTCCCCAGGGACTGAACTGTGCCCACACAGGACTCTAACATTTATTTTAATTGTCAAAACTAAAGAAAACAAAAAACAAAAAACTGAGTGTGGGGCAGTTTTGGAGTCTAAGTTGTTTTAGGCTGGAAGGGAGCTTTACCCCCCCCCCCCAAAAAAAATGGAAATCAAAATAGCAAAATAGCAAAATTTTACTCTGTAGCCACTACAGGGAACAAGGGGACTTTTGAGAATTTTTTTTTTCTTTTTATGAAAAATATTTCCTGGGGTGATGGAGTAATGGCTGTACCACAAAGGCAAGGCTGGGCGTGTGTGCCTCTGGATTTCTGGAAATTTTTTATCCCCATCCTTTGCTATTTCTGAATAGCGGGACCAGTGTGGAGGGTCAAATTCATCTATGCCTGAAATTGCTGGAAATAAATGTCTATTTGATTGATGCACAAAGCATCAGATGTTAAGATTAAATAATATTATATTTGGTGAAAGCTGCAAAAAATTAGTGAAAGGAAAAATCATTGGTTGTTAAGTGTTGTTTTGTGTAGTTATCACTCATCAGAAAGACTGTAGATGCTAGAAAGGGCACATTTTGCAGCAAAATTTCAACCAATAGTTCTTGCGCGGGGGGGGGGGGAAGAAAAGAGCTTATATATTTGACAGCGACACTCCAGGATTGGCTAACTCTTAAATGTTAGGTGCCTCTGGGTGTTTTTGGACTAGAAAAGACCCCAGAGTGCTGCTAGAGACCAAAGTCAAGGTCATAAATATTCCATCTTGGTATGTATGGAATATGAAAGCTGCTGATGGGGGGGAGGAAACAGATTCATTCAAAATGTGATGTTTAAGGAGAGCTGTATGGATACTATGAACTGCCAGAAAGACAAATAGGTAGATTTTAGATCAGATCAAGCCTGAACTCTCACTAGAAGCTAAAGTGACTAAACTGAAGCTATCAGACCTTGGATGTATCATGAGAGCACAAAACTCACTGGAAAAAAGATTAATGCTCAGGAATGTTGAAGACTGCAGAAAAACTGATGGGTTAACCCGACAGAAGAAATCTTTGGGTTGCAAGAATGGAGCAGTGCTGCTGCTGATGAGTCTTTCAGAAGTTATTATTTATTTCTTTATTTATTCAACTTGCATACCATCCATCTGAACAACGGTCACTTTAGACAGTGTACAACAGTTATAATAATATAAAATAATATCAACATAGTGAAAAGTGGAATTAAAAACTAAGTTGACATTATATTTAAAACATAGGCGGCAATCAAAAATGATAGGCTGATGTCAGAGGCTGTTCAGATGGAATATTTTGAAAAGTCTGCTGAAATAAGAAGGTTTTAAGGGATTTCTGAAAAGACACCAGAGAGGGAGATAGGTGAATTTCAGATAGTAGTTCGTTCAAAGACAAGGAGCAACCACTGAGAAGGCCTGGTTCCTTGTTTTTTCCTTATGGGCCTCCCTCAGTCCCTGCTGGAAATAGGGGTTTAGCCATGTAGTGAAGTCTCAAACCATTTCGGGCTTTTTAGGTCAAAACCAGCATCTTGAAGCTGATGCAGAAATGGACCAGTAACCAGTGCAAGGTGGCCAGTATCAGGGAGATAGGCTGGTATTTATTAGCTACCCTCATTAACCTGGCTGCCATGTTCAGGACCTGTTGAAGTTTCCAGATCAGTCTCACAAGCAGCCACAGATGGAATGCATTGCATCCTTGTTGCCCTCCTCTGGACCTGTTCCAATTTGTTGGCATCTTTCCTGAAGTGTGGTGTCCAGGACTGGATATAAAACCGGTTAGGCCTCAATAGACGAGGCCTAACAAGTGCCGAATAGAGGGGAACGAGTACCTCATGGGATTTGGAGACCATACTTCTGTTAATGCAGCCTGGAATAGACTTTACCTTTTTTTGTAGCCACATTACACTATTGGCTCATATTCAGCTTGTGATCTACAGTGACACCAAGATCCTTCTCACTTGTAGTATTGCTGAGTCAGGTATCCCCCATCTTGTAACTGTGCATTTGGTTTCTTTTTCCTAGGTGCAGTGCTTTGCAGCAGAATTGGTTTTCCCATAACCATTACATGTATAATGTTTATCCACTGCAGTCTAAATTTGCAAAACAACAGTACAATCTTAAATGCTGTTTTTTTTTAAAATGAAAAGGTATATTTACTATTATCTGAAGCATCAAGTGAAATTTAGATCACAGGCAGAAGCTAAATATATTTGTTTTCAAAAGAACTATGCTGAGAGATGAATGCCAAAGCTTTCAGTAACTATGCAGGATACACATAGAACTAGCTATTCCTTTTCCAACTGAAAAGAGCAACGATCAATAAGCAAGTCTCTAGTATATCCAACCGTTTATCTACGAATCTATCTAGGGTGAGAACTGCCCTGAAAATTGTTCTATTAGGTTCAGCGCAGGCCCTCAAGATCAGATCTATTAGAATGCCTGATATACCTTCTAAATCAGGTTCATTTAATATTTTGTCTATGGAGAAAGACAGATCATGACCCTGACACCTCTCCTATTCATGAGCAGAGAATATAAACTTTGGAATTTAGCTGCATTAGAGCAACATATCTGAAACTTTGTGCCCGACGTTGCAAAGATGCATGACCTCAAAAAATCTGCTCGTACATTTCACACTTTAATAAAGCTGTACTAATAGAAAGAACGGTAACATCAGGGAAAATGCCGTAAAGGAAATCAAGAAAGGTGGTGGTCTTGCCAAGGTAATTCTTTCTTACAATCGATTCCATCTTAAACTTGATGACAGTGCACTTAAGGCAAGTACACAAGAGTGCTTATTGGAACACTGCTACTTTGTTTTAATTAGGATTCCAAGCCACACCACCAAGTGTTCCAAAAGAAAGTGCAGCCAAATTCCATTACTCAGAACTCTGTACAGCAGGCCTGTAGATGCAGGAAAATCCAGAAGGAAACTCTCTGGTATAGCTTTTGTTATACAGTTTTTTTTTTTCATGTTTAACACAGAAATGTATTCTTTCTTCTCTAGCCACACTTGTAATACAGATTTTCTTTCTGTGTTTTTGGCTGCTTTTTTTAAAAGTTGTAACAGTCTTTTACATTTCTTGTCTTTTCTCCTTTCCTCTGAATTCCTAGAGGCTCTGTTGTTGGTCATTTTTGTGTCTTTTTATGACTAAATTGTCATAAATATGAAGGGATAAATTAAGATAATTCTTGCAGATTTCCCACAAAATCGCTGAGTCTTTTCAGAGCCGGTGCCTGATGCTTGAGTCATGAAGCAAGTATGAAGCTTCTTGCTTTTTCCCCCTGTGCTATCTATCTTTTTGTCCACCTCTTTTACTATCTCTTCCGCACGTGGGAGAAGATGGCAAAGTTGGTCACAGGAGCAAATGGGGTGCTAAAATAGAGATGACCTCTGGAGTGATGTCACCAGGAATGAAAAATGCCACTAATTAGAGTTCCCAGTTCAATTCTTGCCTGCCTGGGACTTTGCTTCATTGCATGCGAGTTACAAGGAACCCAAAAGTGAAACAGGACCTCTTAAATTAGCAGCAAATGGCTGCCACCCGTGACAGCCATTGATCCCATCACTCCCAGCAAAACAATGCAGGAGGATTTGAGCCAGATTTTCCATCCTCTGTCAGGGTCTCAGAACCTTTGAAAAGGCAGGGCCCATCTCTTAAATATGTTCCATAGAGGAAGAGAAATATGTTGTTTCTTGAAATCACATTCAACTCAGTGGAATCAAAATATTATGCATAACCAAATCTTTTCTTCAATGTTCTGAAGTAATTGGCAGGGATAATGAAAAGTAGCTGCTTTTAACAGACAAGCAGGTCCCTTTTGGGTCTAGAATTTGACCTGACTGGTTCCACAATAGAAAGTATAAAACTGCCAGACAAACATCATTCTGTACAGTTAACTCTAAAGCTACACTGTCCCTCTGACTGTATTTATATTCAGTATCAATTCAGCAACTTCAGTTACAATGGGTATTATGCTGCTTCCAAAATGTTTCTGAATACTGGTCGCTGGGGGACAAATGTAAGAGGGTCCTGTTTACTTCATGTCATTCCTGTGTGCTTCTAGTCACTGGGAGAATCAAGATGCTGACCTTAGAGGGGGTCTCTGGTCTCATTCTGTAAGGTTGTTCCTGTTTGAGTGGCCTCTGCTAAAGAAAGGGTGTATGATGATGGGAGAGGATACGGCTGCAATCCATTTAATTTAACCCCTCTTCACCATAACAAACCCTTCCACAAGCTACTTTTTAAGCTTCTCTAGTTTCAGAATCACTTTGCAATGCAAGGATGAAGGTCTGCTTTTCAGAGAGAGAGAGAGAGAGAGAGAGAGAGAGAGAGAGAGAAATGGTCCCTATGGCATTTGAAACCCTTGCACACACTCCTAGAAGTATTTGATTGCAAGTTTGCTGATGGCCTAGTTAGAGGAAACAGCTCACAGTACTTGATAAATTACATGAACCAATATATAAAACACATACGCATAACATTATTCACTGTAATGACTTCAGGGTAAGAATATGCACACACAGCTACAATCTGCCTTCGTTTCCCACCAGCCAGCCAAACATAGTTCCCAAAGCTTTCTCCAACTCTGCCACTCTTTGAAAATTATCACACCCGAGCATGCTTCTAACTGAAAGCCTTTATGAATAAATGAGGCCTGGAAAAGGCAAACGTTTTTGAAAAGGTTTATACATGATGCTGCAGAAACAGTAAATATACCAATTAAACAGACACATGCAAGTTGGTGTTTTAAAAGTGAAAGCTTGTTTTGATCATGGATAAAAATCAACAGATGCCATGCTGGCACGGAGAATGTATGTTTAGATGCTACTCAAACTGGCACAATGGTTTATGAGCTTATGAGCAATTGTTTTCATAATAAAGAAAACAGTGGCTCCTTTTAAACTGTCCCTGTAGATCATGGGAAAATGTCTTATGATATTATGCAACTATATTTATTTAGATCAGTGTTTTGTACGTTGGATGTTGCTACTGTAAATACTGAAAGATGTGGCATCAAGTATTTTTAGATACCTGTGGGTATGAACGTTTTGAATGTATTGAGCTTCCGAGTTGTCTTGTAATATAAAACAAGCTGGCCTTACCATGAAGCAGTATAATGTGACTCTCTGATAAAGTAGCACATTTGGGATGCTGTTAAAAGGAGCAAGTTTTATCGTTATAGACCATCCAATTGCAGAAAGGAAATAGATAGCTTTATGTTGTATAGTCTGTCAGAAGAGAAAGGATAAAAGCCCATTGTAAGAAAGTGCCTGAATCACACACACACCTGCTTGAAAGGGGGACAGTGAAATAAACATTTTGTGCAAGTTTGCATGAGATCAAGAAAAAGAAATATTTTGAGATTCGCAAAAGGCTGAGGTACATTTTAAAGAAACAACAGTATGGCTTTGTGGAGAATACTCTAATGCTGGACTGATGTTCTTTGGAGCATAGGTATGCCTAAATGTACACCTGCTGTTTTTCATATTCTTCACCACTGTACCTGAATAGGCAGATATTCTGCATAGACTCCAGCACATGTGCCTGACAAAGACAGTACAACTGCCTTAAGAATTTCCTGCAATATTACCAGCTGGATAGGTAGATATTTGAGAAATTCAAACTTTGCAGGTTCTCATGAACTAAGCTGACCCACAGCTTCTAGAAGGAAGGGCAAATTGGAACATAGTTGCTCACATTTTCCAAATGTTCTGAAGGTGTGACCACACAACTTGAAAATTGTGAATGGATCCACTGTGAAACTATAGCTGGGGAGTCAGGTTTCCATGGGTTAATTTGCTTCAGCCAACCACACAAAAGAGAGAGGGGAGGAAATGAGTCTTGTTTGCAGTTTGTTAATTATTTGAATTAGATCCTTTACATGCCTGGTGCTGGGGTCTGCAAGCCTTTTCTGACCAAAGGTGGTGGTGGTGGGGAAATAATGAATCAATAAAGAGAAAGGAAGAAAAAGGGAAGGAAAGGAAGGGGAGATGAAAGCAGACCTAGGCAACATGTTTTGGAATTCAAATGGCAGCTTGTTTTACCACTGCCATATAGCCAACTGAAATGGCTTTAAATCCCATGGCTACAAACTCCTCCACATTGAGTAGCCTCATCCTGACATATGTTCTTGTTTCAAAAAAGTATCACATCAAAAGTTGCAAGTCTTGAGGTAAGCTTCATTTAGACCTGCAGATGGGGAAAATGTGTTTTTGAGAGAGAGAGAAATGTGGAAAAAATAGTTTGAGAGAAATGGCTACTTAAATAGTTATTAAGCTTTTAAAAATGTTTAGAGAGAAAGAGTTTGCAGATTAATATGGAAATACGATGAATATTTTTAATAGTGTCATGGACAATAAATGAACTGAATCCCCAGCTCCCAAACAGACAGATGCATGGACTGAAAGAGAGAGAGAGATAAACAGACTGTTCGGTGAGATTGGAGTAGAATATTTCAGTGGCTTTGGTTTATAACTTTTGACTACAAACTTGGTGCAAGGTTATTTGAACAGAGGAAATAATTAAAGAGGGTGTTTGAAAGATGGTGGGAGGAAGACTGTTTACGGCTGTGTCAAGGGCTGTGCATCAGTTGCTATGATACACAGAGTGTTATTTTCCCAGCATTAAACAAAGGACTAGTAAGCAAGCATGTCAGCAGGACTGCCCTGGTTCCTTCTCTTAAGAAACTCCCTTCTGAAATATATTACATTTCTTTGCACAATGATATTTAAAGAGGAAACAAAAAAGAAAATATGAGATATGGACATGGATGGGAAGACAGCATCACATTTAAAGATGAACAAGAGAGGATTTGGGTCATCACCACAGGGAACTCAACACTCAATTAAAAACCAGAGCATCTCTCAGATGTACAGTCACCAGCTTCTAATGCAGCACTAGGGACTTCCATTACCATTTGTCCTGCAAGCTGCTGATTCTCTCTCTTCCATAAAGCAATGTTCAAATACTGTACGTTTGCAGCTGCATTCCTGAGTTAACTCCATGCTCATTGCTGAGGAGTTAATTACTGCCAAAAACCCATAAGTAGTCTTCTGACAAACAGTCCTGTGCCAGTACAGCAATGAAACCTTGGTCACTTTGGGTAGTTGTTGAGCATCAGTAACTCCTTAGGTGCCACTGACAGCACACAGATACTAAGACAGAACCATATAACAAAACACCACCTCTACACATACTTCCAGAGGTCCATAAATATTGTCTTGCCTCATTATTAGCCACAGCTAGCTGGATAGCCCAGTGGTTGAGGTATCTGTCTGCAGGGCCAGAGACTGGGAGTTCAATTCCTGACTGTGCCTCTTGGGCAAGTCTGCAGAAGCCCCAGGGTGTCCCCAGAAGAAGGGAACAGTAAACTACTCTGAAGTTTTTCCACATGGAAAATCCTGAAAAGGGTCACCATCAGGATTGACTTCATGGCACATGATTACTCAATTATTACTAGGCAGACACAACTTACAAATCAGGTTCACTAGCATGCACAGAAAATGAGGACATATCTAATTTCTTCTGAGAGTGTGAAGTAAAGGAAGAGACCCCTGGAGTTCCTCCTGCTGGTTAGAAGAGACGTGTGCTATCTCTTACTGTCTCAAACTGAAGGGCATGAAATCTCCTGGGAAAATAAATATGTCCTGTTGGTCATTCTGATCATCAGCAGGGCAGGGGTATGCCACCAGTGGGCAAATGTTATGGTACCTCTGAATCTCTCTAAACATTATGATGCAGCTCATTTTCTGCCCACACCAGATAAGCATCAAAATGAGGAAGACAAGCACAATATGATGCCATCATGACCCAAAGCAATCTTATTATAACCTTCACAAAAGGAAGAAGAGGGCCTGGAAAGGGGCAGTATCTTCTGCAACAGTCTCATTTTTTTATATTTATAATTCTGACTCAAAGGAAGGTGGAATAAACCTGTGGCTCCTGCATCACTGCCTCAATTACCCTGCAGTTACCTGAAATAAAGTTAACGAGGCATGAAGAAAAAAAAACTTGGAGTAGCCAGGGAGAGACTGAGAGGGATTGAGAAACGATGTTTCAGGACCTGGGGAAAAGTTTTCTTCTTAGAAATGGGCCCCAAGAAGATGACAAGGTTAGTGCTTTGCTACAAAGTTGTGTCTATACTGTCAGAAAAGATAACCCTATGGTAAGCTTTGAAGAAATTGCATGACACTTTGCAGGCAAAATTGCTCAGATCTGCTCTGACTTGGACACAGGTTGTGTACGAGATGTAACCATGGCCCTTGCTTGTCCTGTGTTAATGGACAGGTTTCAGTTTTTGCAGCCTAATGAAGTGGACAGGACCCATGGAGAGGTGAAGGCTACCATATGTATTCTGGACCTTTGACCTTCCTGGCTTATAAAATCTGCCAGAAAGGGAATGGTTAAGTGGTTAGAGTAGTTGCCTCCTTGCAGCAGGATAGGATACAAACATGCCTCAAGGAGGCAGTAGCAAGACCACTGTTGAAAAAGCCCTCCTTGGATCCCACAATACTGAATAGTCAACCAACTAGTCTCTAATATTCCATTCTTGGGCATGGTGGCAGCGCAGGTTGTGGCTTCTTAGCTCTATGGGTTCCTGGATGAGATGGATTATCTAGATCCATTTCAAACTAGTTTCAACCCTGGCTATGGGGTAGATAATACTTTGGTTGCCTAGATGGATAACCTAAGCCAGACACTGGACAAGGGGAATGTGTCCCTGTTGGTTCTGCTGGACATCGCATCAGCTTTTGATACCAGCAATCATGGTATCTTTCTGGCTTATCTCTTTGGGACGGGACATGGTGCCTCTGACCCTTTCTGGAGGAGAGAACTCAGAAGGTGGTGTTGGGGGACACCTGTTTTACACCCTGGCCATTGCCCTGTGGTGTCCCTCAGGATTTTGTTTTCTCCCCTATGCTATTTAACATATACATGAAACCACTGGAAGTGCTTGTCAGAGGTTTGATGTAACCAGAATGTGGATGATACTCTATCTCTCTGCCATCTAAATCCAAGGAATCTTTTTCAGCTCTAGATGAGCATCTGGTTGTCAGTAATGGGTTGGATGAGGGTAAATAAACTGAAACTTAATCCAGACAAGACAGAGGTGCTCCTGGTCACTTCACAGACAGATCAAGGAACAGAGAGGCAGCCTGTGCTGGATGGGATTACACTCCCTCCAAAAACACAGGTGTGCAGCTTAAGGTGCTCTGAGCTTGGATACCCAGCTCTTGGTGGTGGCCAGAAGTGCATTTGCACAATTAAAACCAGTGTGCCAGTTGCACCTGTTCCTGGAGAGGCCTAATCTGACCACAGTGACACATGCCTTAGTTGCATCCTGGCTAGACTACTGTAATGTACTCTGTTTGGGGCTGCCTGTGGAAAGCGTCAGGAAACTTCAGTGCATCCAAAAATGTGGCAGTCAGATTGCTAACTGATCTGGTTACAGGGACCACATAACCAGCAGCTCCACTGATTGCCGATTTGTTTCCAGGCACAATTCAAAGTGCTGGTTTTAACTATAAAACCATAAATGGCCTGAGCCCAAGCTATCTCAAGGACTGCATCTCTCCTTATGAACCTGCCTGGGCGTTAAGATTATCAGGGGAGACCTTTCTCAGTCCCACCCCATTAACAGGTGCACTTGATGGAGACATGGGAGAGGGTCTTCTCTGTTGCTGTTCCCAGTCTTTGGAACTTCCTCCCACAAGAGTCCAGGCTCGCCCCATCTTTGTTGTCCTTTTGCAAGCAAGCAAAGACTTTTTTCTTCAGATAGGCTTTCTCTCAGTGACTGGCTGCCTGAATGTTTTTTTTAATGAATTGTTGTGCCTTACTGCTTTGAATGTGTTTTTTGTGCTGCTTTTATTTACTTTTTTTTGTACTGTGCTATTTGTTTGATCCTTTTTAGTATTTGTATGCTCATTGTCTTTAGCTGTAAATATTACCTTTTAATGATGTAAACTGCTTTGGGTCCTTTTAAAGGAGAAAGGTGGGGTAAAGACATTTTAAATAAATAAATAATATTTTTATGTCCTCGTGAACAATTTCTAAGGCCTTGAATAATTTAACCAGTTATGCAGCGAAAAGTTTAAAATGTTCAGAAATAGATATATTATGTTCTTTTAACATCTACGATCTTTAAACATAAAGAAAAAGCCCAGCATCAACTCTTTAAGGCAACCAAAACTAACATCACTACTATCATAGTGCTAAGCTTCAGTTCTCAAGGCATAGCTTTACTAGCAAAGCCAAAGCAGGACTGATTCCACAAAGCTCTAAAGCCTGCAGTTAAATCATTTTTAATATAGCGATGAAGGAATGTGGAAGTCTCCACCGTGGGTCACTGACAACTGGGACGACTGCAGAGTGAAAAATTACCTTAGATGTCTGTGGAAGGAAGTCTCCCTTAGAAACACACTAATCAACATCCTTCACGTTCTACTCATATTCACACACAGAATACTTCACATTGCTTAGAAAACATTCTCAGAAACACACACACACACACACACACACACACTGAAATCAGTGGGGAAGCACAAGGGAACAACAGACACTGGAAGACAGCCAGTGTCTAGCACGTGGGGGTATAACAGAAAATAATTGTTTGATAAATTCTACTTTGTTTCAGCAAACCTTAAAATAGTATCTCATGTTACAAAGATAAACACTGGCAGCCGTACCTTTGTTATCAGTGTTCAGCTTAAGGTGAATCTTGGATCTAAGAGCAGAGACATTTCCAACAGCTTGTGTACCTATCTAACTCTCTCCAGATGAAGACAAGGAAGGAATCTCCAAAAAATATATTAAGCCAGAGTAGGTCAGGAGATGTTATCCAATTCTCATCAAATCTTCTACATCATACTTGTCACTAGTCTAAGCAACAAACAAATTCAGCTGCACACTCTTCATCTCTGCACCTTCCTCACCTTGTGCCCCAGCCAACTTAGTTAAATTGTGTTTGATATGCCATGTCCCTAAGGTTGGTTGCTAATTTCTCTTTAGAACTCTGAACTTAATCCTATGAGGAATCCAAGACATGGTGCTGGATATGTTGTTAATGAAGTGGAGTATAGCCATAACCACATAGCAAAGGGTCAGGAAGCCAGCATTTAGCTTTTTGTTTCATGGAATCACCCACAGGAAAACACACACACACACACACACACACACACACACACACACACACACACACACACACACACACACACACACACACACACACACACACACACACACACACACACACACACACACACACACACACACACACACACACACACAGAGAGGTATTGCTTTACCCTGTACTAGGACACAAAGGAAGGTTCTGATAATCAGGTGCAAATGAGGAGTACAATGCAAGTAAAACAAAGTAAATACTGTATAAGGCAAAAATAAGGCAAGTTGGAAGAAGAAGTTCACTAGCTTATTACAAAAAGCATTAAGATCAATAATAAAAATTCTTTTTTTTAATGAGCCAGAAAGTGGCAAAAAAGGAGGTTTGAGCCATTAAATCCGAAGGAGGCAAAAAATATATTAAAGGAAAATAGGGAGATTACTGAAAAGATGAATGAATCATTTCTACCTTTATTGCAGAAAATGTAGGACAAACACTGATGCCTGAAGATATCTTTAGGGAGAAAATTTTAATTACTTGTGATGAAAGATCAAATTCTATGGCTTATCTTCAAACTAGAAAAGACCACTGGTTCCAGAGAGCAGCCATCTTACAGAACTCAGATGGGGAAATGGCTTGTCTTCTAACAAAAATACCATACTGTATATCATTTGGTTTCTTTACCAGTGATGTGGAAAGTGCAAAATGCAAGTATGTGTACAGACTGTCATGAAAGATGCTGCCAAATAGGCAAAGGAGAGAGGAAAATAACGGCCTGAATAAAGAAAAAGTAACCTGAGGCAGAGGAGATGGGAAACTGAATCTACCAGGGGCTAATCAGAGAGAGAGAGGACACTAACGGTGCTTCAGTTATGGTGTGGTGTTATGGAGGATGAATTAAGAAGTATTGAGCAAAGCGTAATCCAAAATGCAAAAGCAGGCAGTCACTTTGTCAGGGAGTAGAGATGGGCAGGAACAGAAAACTGGTGTTTTGTGATGATTCGTGATTTGTCCACTGTTTCTGATCATGTGCCCATTGCCCAGCTTATAGACGGGCAAATGTTCCAAGGTAGTGGGCCTGGTTCCTGTCAGGGAAGCAGGGCCGGCTGCCTCTGTGGATGGTAGTGGCAGCAGTGGAGGAAGTGGCAGCAGGAACAGGTAGGGAGGCAATGCAGGCAGGGCTGGAACAAAACAAAGAGCTGAGGGTGGTGGAGGGGAAGTCTGGTGTTTTGTTTTGTTTCAGCAAAGCAGAATCCCTGAACTGGGTCACGAACTGAACCATGAAACAGCCTGGCTCCTCAGTTCTCCTGGATCATGATTCGGTTCATGCCCACTTCTATCAGGGACCAACTACAGTTCCACAACAGTATACAGTTTTTTGAGTCCTTCAGAAATGTTTACTAGCAAGGTGGTTAAAAAAAATAAAATAAAATGAGAGTCAAAAGGCCAAGCATTTGGTTATTTGTATGGAACTAGTTCACTGGATAGCTCAGTGAGTTAGGTATCTGACTGCAGAGCCAGCAGTTGGGAGTTTGGTTTCCCACTCTGCCTCCTGAGAGCAGAACCAACCTGTGTGGCCTTGGGCAAGCTGCACAGTCCCAGGATGCCCCCCCAGAAGAAGGAAAGGTTACACTACTTATGGCAGACCTGGGCAAAGTGCGGCCCGAGGGCCACATACGGCCCGCAAGCCGCTCTTGTCCAGCCCGCGGACAGTTTTGAACATCAAAACCATTTATAACTTGTCTAAAGTTGACCAGTTGCTTATCTTTAACATACTGCAAAAAAAAACCTCTTTAGTATTTGTGGAGATTGACAAGTTTAACATAAAAACAATCATAACATCACTGTTTCATTTTATTTTTAAGTAAAGTTGGTTCGGCCCCCGAACACAGTTCAGATTTTTCATGTGGCCCCCCTATAAAAATTAATTGCCCACCCCTGACTTATGGAAAACCCTGAAAAGGGTTACTATAAGTCAAAATTGACTTGATGGTACGCTGTTGTTGTTGTTGTCAAAAAAACTCCAAGCACAGTCAGATTATAAAAACATTGACTGGTATTATATAACAAATACAAGTTTTAAGAAAAATCTAAGTATCTGTTAAATATCAACGCAGTATGCATTCTGTTCCTAATATTGCTGTTTTTTGTAGCTCTGACAGCGGTGTGATTTCCGAGATCTGCAACTGCTTGTGTAAAATTTCTTGGTATTGTTCCCAAAGCCCCAATGAGTACGGGGACCACTGAGGTGTGATTCTTCCCGAAGTGAGATATTTCAATTGCCAGGTCTCTGTACTTTTGTTATTTTTTCCAAATCTTTATTTTCAACTCTGGCATCCCCTGGAATTGCAATATCAATGATTCAGACATTTCTTCACTACTTCATAATTTCTATTACTACTATGTCTGGTGCGTTATGTTCAAGGTATCTGTCCAAGTGGATCCGGAAATACCACAAGACCTTAACTTCCTCATTTTCTGACACCTTCTCTGCCAGATGTTCCCATAGGTTTTTGGAGGCCGGCAAGTTATATTTTTTGCATAATGACCAGTGCACTAACTTTGCCACTCTATCATGTCCAGTTTTGTAATCTATTTGCGCAATCTTTCTCTACTTGAGCTTTCCAATCCTGACAGTTGCTTGATTTTTTTTCAGTCCTTGATTACACACATCTCACTCCTGTTTCAATTAGATAATAGGGGCCAGAATCCTACTGGTTAGTTTCACCAGCATACATACAATGATATAAATTACAGTGGTAAATTATCACTAGTTAATACTACTGCCCTAGCATCCCTCATCATGTGCCAGCTCACACAACTGACATGTGACAAGAGATGTGGGTCACAATATTTTAATTAGCAGCAATTTACTGCTGCAATTTATGACACTGAATTATTACGGGTGTTACTAACCGTATGGAATTCAACATGTCAGGTAACCTTTAAAATGAAGGGGAAATTGCCTAGGTTGTAGCCTCTTAGGTGGAAGGCATTATGTAATTGCATGATAAAATCTCCTTAGCCATATACCAAAAGTAGCAAATTAGGTTAATGCTTTCATTATGCTTGCATTAAGCAAAAATGAATTTTGCATTAATTGAATTGAATTGAATTTACGCAAATTAAAAATGATAAGTTATTTTTCCAAGCTTTAACAAGAGAAACACCATTCTTATATAAAGGAATGACACTTTAAACACAGAGCTTTACTGTAGGGGGAAAAAACAAGGAATGTTCAGAACACCAGGAATGGCATGGATGAGTTCCTCACAGACAGCTACCAACATGATATTAATGCCTCCCTTACTATGGTATCTTAAAGACTAACCAGTTTTATTTAGTATGAGCTTTTATGAACTGGAGCCCATTTCATGAGATGCAAGGAGTGAGGTCTCAGGAGCCTTTACTATTCTGTAGGACAGGCAGCTTCAGATATGTGTATCCAGTTTGTTGGGTATCATATACGAAATGTAACTGAAATGCAAAAGATGCCAGCATTATCATTATCCTAGTAATTCTCACTACATATAATTCAACAGTCAGTTCAAAAGATCAGATTAAATGCAAATTGGGAGTGTTACTTAGTTACTGCACACGGTGGAACCTTCAGTGCATTCCTATCTTTGCACTGTTAAATATCAAGTACTTACTGTTAAATAGCAAAATTATGTAACATTTCCCACGTGCATTAAGAACTGCACTAAAGCATTAGGAACTGTTGTCACAGTTCTGGTTTTGCCCACTCCCTCATGCTTATATCTGAGAGGCATTCACAGTGTTTGGCACAAGAGAAAATAGTAACAAACTTGTATCTGTTCACAATTGCAACAGTAAAAAATATTAAGGTTTTCAGTTAGCCTATAAAAGAATCCAGCTACAGCTCAATCTTCATCCAATTTAAATTTCTTGAAAGAAAAACGGTCTCTTAAATAATTTTGAAATCATAACAGAGGAAGAAAAAACAGTCTTCTGTTCGTTATATTAGTGATAATGCTTTACACACTGGTACCAACTCAGAGAACAGCATCCTCTAGAATAGAGAAATCTCATTCTAAATACAATTGTCTGGCTGGCTTGCACATTTTTATGAGCAACAATTTTTATACTGCTTGTGGCTGCAAATAATTGGAAAGTCAATTAAAATGTATATCTTATCAAGAACAAATACCATTAAATTGCTAATAAAATATTTACGCCAAGTCATGAAAAATCCATCCTGTTTAGTTAATGAATTGAGCATAGAATGATTTGAACAGCCAAACTACATTTTTAGAAAGCTGATGGGGATGTAAAACCTGTGGAGAACGGCCCAAGTGTACTGTTTTGACTAACATATTGAATTTTATTTTGAAAGAACAACAAAAATGTTTTATTTACTGTGGGTGTTATATCCTTAAACTAACATATGTTTCATTTACCATTTCAGAATATTATATTAAATCTAGACTCTAGAGACAGAAAGTTTAATAGAATCACACTTTTCAAAGCTGAATAACTACATTGTTATGCAGACATGTTTTTTAAGGAACAAAGGCAACTCAACTTGCCTGTTTTAAAACTAATATCAGATTCTAATTCAATATTACATCAGGGCTTTTTAGACATAATGACACATTCCAATCTTAATTTGTGCTGTTAAAAACACAGGTCAACAGTCCTTCCAGTTCTTCCAATATAGACAAGTAATGCTGCCACCAGTCTATATTGTTGTTAACGTTGTGATTTTAGACAGAAAGAAGCCAGAAAGAAAACTGAAACTCTCTTGATAGTTACTTGGAAAATGGCAAGGTACCACTTTTTTTTGGGAAACTCAAGAATGCTAAAAAATACTTTGGAAAAAATGACATCATTATTCACCCCACCAAGCATAAGTTCGCTTCTTTCTGTCTATGGCAAAACTAGGGTGGGGAAGAGAAATTTAGAGGTGGAACTCCCTCATGAATTCCTTTTGTCTGATTCTGAGAAAAACTCTCCTTGTTGTTTATTTCATATGATCAAACAGTATGATCATAAAGATGTTTAGCCATCAGAAATCAGAGTGCACAATCCCCACATCCGCTCAGGCAACTCTAAATCAAAGTTTGGAAGAAAAGAAAGACAAAGCTTACATCAAGAAAACCTATTTTCACTTAACACTTAAAAAGTAGAAATAGCAGCAGGGGCAAGAAGGCATTGGGTGTCTGGGGCAAGAAAGGGCTGAGCCCAGAGACTTTGGAGAGGTCCTTTGGGCTAGTGGCACGAAGAAGAGATGGTCAGGTTTTAAGGTCAAGTGCTAAACTGGTGTCAGGAACATAGAACTCTGTAGGGAGTAGAGATGGGCACAAATCTTGGTTCACACATTTGTGCTGGTTTATATGCATGGCACCACAGGTGCCACTGATTCCTTTCCTCCGCTAGGTGCCCTACTCACCAGCTGCCAGTGCCTCTCTCCTCCTCCTCTTTGGATGTTTGGCCAGTCCCCAGCAGGAGCACAGGCTTCCCTGCCCAGCCTCGTTGGCTGATCACCTACTGAGACTAGGAGGCAGGACAAGTAAACTCCTGCAAAGAAATGCAGTGAATGATCCAAAATGAAAATGTGGACCATGTTGACAAATGCATTCTGGTTAAATGAATGATGACATCATAGACATTCAGTGAAAATCAGATGAGAGATGGACCGCAGCAGGGACTTCAAGCTGAAGAAGATAAAATGCAGGAGGAAAAAAGCCCTTAAAACTGACCTTGTGAATGTTATGTATTCTTCATTCTATTGCACAGCATGAGATTGCGGACTTTAAAACAAGTTATTATAAAAAAGACAGAAGCATTTGAAACATGGATTTACTGGATGATGCTAATGATGTCTTGGATAAAACGGGTGAGCAGTGAAGAAGTATTAAAGCAAGAGAATAAAAACCAAGAAGGCATAAAACACAATAAATACATAATGCTAGAATACCTTGACCATGTGATGAGATGGGAAGACACGGATTGTTGTAGTTGAACAGAAAAGAAGTACAAGAAGACAAAGAACTCCTGGCCTGAAATACCATGGTTTGGATGTGACACAACATCATGGTTTGCAAGGGTCACATCTAGGGTAAAAATAAGCATCATGACATCCAGCTTCAGGTAGGAAAGGAAAGAGAAGATAGAATTCTATAGGATTTGCCAATCTCAACAGAAGTACAATTTTCATGCCCCTTGAAAGATTTCATGAAAAGAAATGCTACTTGCCATGAAAATGTACACATCTGTGAAGCCTACATGGCATTTGGGGTGGTGTGGGGATGGGAATAGGCCTGTATCCAGTTGACAGTCTCACACCAGCAGATCCATTCAATTAAAATATATATACTGTATACCATTGAGTATTGACTTGCCAGGTTCCCATTTATCCACTGAGTCTACTCTGTTTGGGATTAATAATTAGATTCAGAGCAAAGCACGGACACAGCAAAGCATATATTTCAACATGTGAATAGCTAAAATATACATGACCAAAAAATATATATAAAAATATGCTTTAGTCAATGGAGGAAAGACACATAAATTAGATTAAATAAATGCAAACATTAAGGGAAATGTATTTGAAATGTGCACAAATTTCTATGAGGAGACCTGCAAACTAACTCTCAGAACTTGATAAGAAGCAAGAATAGGAAGAAAGCACTCCTGAGAGTCAAAGAAAATCAAGACTGAGATATTTTCATAACCCTAATGAATATGACTTCCAGTTTAGCTTTTTACAGTGAAAGCTCTTGTACCCGAGTGTGCTTACTGGATCTTAATCTCTGTTAAGAACACTGCAGCCTAAGAGACTAACCCATAATCCTAAACCCATAATCAGTCCAAGGACATAAGTGGTTCAACAGCAGTATTAAAGCCCCACTGAGGTTCTTGATAAACCACATGTAGCCTTGCATTATTCCACTTCATAGTAGAGATTTTATATTAAATGAAAAATCTCCAATAACTAGGGATTTAAAAGAAATTTTCCAGCTCTCAATATGCCTCTCCTCTGGACTTGGTTTTGTGTTTTTCTCACTTTCCCCTTGCTCTTAGTTGGAATCTCAGACTGAGCTGAGCCTGCCAGCCCACTGGAAACCTATGCAAATAACTGCAATGTACTTTATAAATTCCTTCTTCTCTTCAAGTATGTGAAGTATGCATATATATATCTAACTTTTAGTGTTTAATTTTTGCTTTAATTTGAAAACATTCAACTCTATTCAACTCTGTTTATATTTATTATATTTATTAATTATAAGATTATGTCAAAGCCTGTGAGTTGTTGTGCTCGATTTCAGTAAGTAAAGTGCAATTGGTACCCAGCCCAGGCCAAACACATTGTATCACTTGTAAACACATTATAATGCAGGCCAAAAGTATTATATCACTTGTAATACATGAGCATAATGCAAACTCAGTTCCTAACTAGGCAAGGTGTAAGACAGAGCCTTTCTTGCTGTAGCATCCAAAGTTATAGGATTCTCTCCCAAAGGATATTATTCCTGATGGTATCTTGCCAACTTAAATTCATTCAGAGCTTTTGCCTCCTAACTTGTCCCTACAGATACTGGCTACTCTGCAGGGGTCTCAAGTCTTAAGCCCCAAGCCCCAAGTACAAGTCCCTATTAAAAACAAGCATCTCCCCCCAAAAAAGGAGGGGTGGGTGGGTTCCAAGTTGTTAATTGAGTCCGGTTTGGTGAGGAAAAAGGGAGTAAGGAAACTGCGTTGTGTGCAGTGTGTAGAAACAGCTAATTATTAAGTTTAAAGATAAGAGGGTACATTACACAGAAGTGTAGGTGAATATTATAAGGCATTACATATCATCATAAAATTTTCCACTGCAGTATTTCATTACTATTCCTTTCTTCTTTAGACCTGTAACTCCCCAATGAATTCATTTTGTTTCATTCTGAGAAAAAAACTATCCTTGTTGTTTATTTTTAAGTATGATCATAAAGATGTTTAGCCGTCAGAAACCAGAGAGTACATTACCCACATCTACTCAGGCAACTCTACATCGAAGTTTGGAAGAAAAGAAAGACAAAGCTTACATCAAGAAAAAATACATTTTCACTTAACACTTAAATAGTAGAAATATCAGCAGGGGCAAGAAGGCACTGGCTGTCTGGGGCAAAAAAGGGCTGAGCCCAGAGAGTTTGGAAAGGTCCTTTGGGCTAGTGGCACCATGAAGAGATGGTCAGGTTTTAAGGTGAAGTGACAAACCGGTGCCTGCAACAGCCTGAGGAACATAGAACTCTGTAAGGAGTAGAGATGGGCATGAACCTTGGTTCACACATTTGTGCCGGTTTATATGCTCAGCACCACAGGTGCCACACATTCCCTTCCTCTGCTTCCTATGCTAGGTCCCCTACTCACCAGCGTGGATGGGTTCCGAGTTGCTAGTTGAGTCCGAGTCATTGAGGAAAAAAAATGAGTCAAGTCTGAGTCGAATCGCCAGTGTGACTTAAGTCCAACTTGACAGCGAGTCCTGTGACTCAAGTCCCCATCCCTGCTACTCTGTGGTTTCAACTCCCTTGGGGGTTGCGAGCCGCAGGTTGGGAACCTGTTCTTTATACAGAGGAAAGGGAAGTTGATTACAGTCAGACATGCACCCTGGAGTAAGCTGATTTCATTAGTCTTGAGGAAATACTTGGTCATATATCTTGGTCGGAAATATTGAAACAATAAAATTCATGGTGGATGAGCGTTCATGGTGGATAAGATGGTGAGATATTGTAGGTATAATCATAGACAATTCAATGAGGAAGAGAAGTGTGAAGCATCTAAACAAACTGAGGTAGCTGCATAAGGATCTTCAAATAAGCAGAGCTTTAAAAGGAGCATATATAAGAGCTAGAAGAAAGGATAAATCCTCTAACTGGTGAGGATGTGGTCCAAGATCATTGATCATCTTGCTGCCTCTTCTACATGCTGGAAAATAGCACACACACACACATTTGCCAAGTAGGTATTCACATTAATCTGTTGCAGCAAAAACAACCAAGAGTCTGGTAGCATCTGTAAGACTTACAAATTTAATTTGGCATAATAGTTATGAACTTCAGTCCACTTCTTTAGATGAAATACAAAATGGGCTGCAGTTTACAAAAGATTGTGCAAAAAAACCACAAAATGTTTATCTTAAAAACGCCACAGGACTCCTACACAATTCATATGGAAAAAGAAATTGTTAGCAAGAGAAGTAAGTAAGCCGCTCAGAGTGGTATAGATTTATCAGATGGGCGGGATATAAATCAAATAAATAAATTAAATAAATAAATAAATAAGTGTTCTTGGCAGTGCTGGACTTCCAGCAGATATTGTAGCAGTTTTGTCTCCCATTATGACTATGTTTTAGTTCCAAGATGGATAAACTGGTCAAGGACGACACCATCATATTTTTGGCTAGAAGATCTGTAGCAGATCCCCACGGTGATGTCATTGCTGGTTCCTCCTCCTTTGATTTTTCACAAATGCTCTCTACTAGCTTTCCATGCTCTGAATCATGGGTCTCCTCAGAAAAGTGCAGATCCTTGACATACAATGCTATTCCTCCTCAATTCCTGTTTATTTTATGCCTCTTGCACAAGTTGGTACCACTCAATTACTGCAATTCTGTCAACAGTCCCATCATACCAGATTTCAATAATGACATTAAATTATATCTGCTTTCCTAGTTCAAGAGTTCAAGTGCATCTTGTTTCTCATGTTAATATATGATTAATGCAGAAGCATCTGAAACCATATTTCCTACAGCTGCTTCACTGTTGCTTTCTGCTTTCTCCCATGCCACCACCTCCATTTCCTGTGCATCATACATTGTCCAAAAAGCCAAATCTTGCACCATCTAGTTCATTTTCCAATATTCCTGTTCAGCCTTCAACAAGAAGTACTGATGAACTGATCACTCCTTCACTGAATTTCTTTGCCTTCCTATCCAGAGCCTCAAAGTCACTTGCAACATGGAAAAATGTAACTCTCCCCTTTTAATTTTCAGCCCTGTTTTTGTCATTTATTTTCGCTTTGTTTGATTTTGTAATTTAAAGTAATGGGGAGAGGAATTTGGACTATTTACAGCTACGATGTGGTACAAAATTGTTGCTTAAATGAATTGATGTGTTGAGGGAGAATACTGTCCCATGTTTTGTTCACCACTACTTCACTGAAAAAGACACAAGAGGTGGCACAACATCATAGCAGCTGCAGAAAGGCTACTGCAGTGCTAATCCTTCTGGATTGAAGCTGCATAACTGAAATATAGTCCACAAATAATGTATGGCTGCACAGTGCTCTGTGATCCATATGTCAAGGAAGTGATTTTTGTGCACAGAGAAGATTCTTTCAAATCAATGCACAGGGTAATGTGCGTTTGGTTTATTTCATTAGGTCCAATCTGGTTGGGATTAGAGTTAGCCCTGTAGCTTGTTTCAAAGCCTGTGCGTCATATAATTGCTATATAAAAATAACTAAATTCTATCATCTACATTAACAACTAACAGGACTTATTTCTGAAAAACAAAACGCACTTAGGGTGAGGGTATCAATGTCAACATACCACTCCTTTGTAGGTATCTAACATGTGGAACACTCTTTGTGCACCTGGAAATGCACTTTCTTTTCATGTGTGCCCTTATCCATCTATTTCTAGGCACCACAGCCTGGGAGTGGGGTGAGAAAACCAACAAGAACAGCTTTAGCCAAAAGTAGGTCAGTCTGAGACACACATAGAGAAAAAACAGAGAGAGAGCACAAGTAGTGAGGGGGCACATCTCTCTGGAGACCTGATACGAGACAGTGGATGTGGCTAACTATTGGAGTGTATAAGGTGTGCCTCCACTTCTGCTATGGATATTTGTAAATAAAACAAAATATTATAAAACATCTATAATTATGAAACATTATAAAATAACCTCCAGTTACTCTGTACACCTGGAACTGCCAAGGCTGTCCCGTTCTAGGCTAGAGGGTAGCATCTCCTTTGAGGAGACCTGTATCCCTCTCAATAAGGGGAATAGAATCGGCGGAAGAGGCAAGATTAAGACTAAGATGGCCTGAGGGTAAGCAAGTGATAATACTTCCCTCTTCCTTTCCTGATTCTTGGCTCTCTGACTCAGGCTGCTGGACTATTCACTGTGGTCAGTAATTCACAGTAATTGAAGTCAATGCAGCTAAACCAACAGTGTGTGAATATGACAGCACATGGTTCAGACAAGAGACCTACCTAGTCCAGAATTCTGTTTCCAGAGTGACTGAGCCACAAGGAGGACGTGACTTCCACTTGTTTTCCCAACAACTAATGTTGTGAAGTACAGTATGTGGCCCTTTGATACCAAAGAACATATTTAGTCATAATATTTGGCAGCCATTTAAACACTTTATGCAAAGGTACCTGCGGAAATAATTTGGGATTGGGGTGTCTATTAAGGTTACCTATGGACTGTTGACTTGAATGTTGTTTTGATCAATGTGCATTTATAAAAATACCAAGTTTAGGATTCTGGGCAAATCCCAGGCAGGCAGGCTGTCTCCTTTACCCTTCTGTGTGGAGACATGTGTTTGTGTGATGATACATTCATCTGCCTCATTGATCTCGCTTCTGATGGCCACTCTGGTATGAGAGTGGATTGTTCAGTTGAAACAACAATGTTATGAGCCAGTGGTTTCTAACTTTGGGTAGTCCAGGTGTTCTTAGACTCTAATTTCCAGCTGCCATAACTGGTTCTGAAGGCTTCTGGGAATTGCAGTCGAAGAATTCCTGGGTTACCCAAGGTTGGGAACCACTATTATGAGTGATTTCTGCACACTCTATGGCAAATTGTATAATCAAGTTAAATAAACACTTGAAGCAGCACTCTGAGCAAACGTACCTCTATATTGCATGATCAATCTGCTGATTTTTTAAAAAGTCACACAAGAGCAGGCAATAAATCAGAGGTACAATTTATTTTGCTACTTTACAGAGACATCCAGAATCATAGAATACTTTGGTTTCCCTTTGCCCTTGTGTGTGCTTTTTTAAGATAAAATATTATGCTGTCAGTTTTACTCAAAACAGCAAATATAGGAATCCTCCTTTTCCTTCCTATTGTTGCTGTTCTTCATTACAATATTCCTGAAAACCAAAGGATACTTCATTCCCTTTTTAAAATGCCAAAAATGAAAATATCCAATCAGAAAATAGATAAAGATATACCGTATTTTTCGCACCATAAGACGCACTTCCCCCCCACAAAACGGGGGGGTGGAAAGTCTGTGCATCTTATGGAGCGAAGAAAACAGATTATATTTTCCTGTTTTCTTCTCCTAAAAAATTGGTGCGTCTTATGGAGCAAAAAATACAGTAGATGTTCACATATGGAAGCTTTTGTGCCTCAGAATTTGAAAGCTGACAAAATTCAGACATATAAAAATAATAACAGGATCCAGTTCGTGCTTTGTCATTCTGGGCCCACCTATACCTTCATTTTCTTTCCTTTGCAGAGACATAAGAACCCTGATGTGGAAGGAGCAGAAAAAGTGGTGTAAATAGTTCAGCTGCCAGCAGGCCACATACATCATAAATGTTGCTGATCTACCTTCAGTGGAATCGATAAAGTCAGTAGGATGCGGCCAACCAAGCAGAAGTTCTGCTAGCAGCACAACTCTCCTTTAAGACTCTCACTGGAGGGGGGAGTGAGAAAACAACAAGAAGAAAGCAGTGACTTACCCTTGCACAGGTATTCTGTTTTTGCAAGGCCAACTATGAAATTATCAGTAGTGAGAAGCCATGACAAACTGTAGATGATTTATTTCAGTGCTATCAGAAGCTTATTTTGAGTCTATCACTTATATATATATATATATTCTGTTTTGTTAGTCATTCTCCATTGAAAACCAAGGACTGAATCCTATTGGCCCACCCAGAGTAGACTCAACAAATTTTTAAATCTTAATAAGTCTTGACTTGCTAAACTATTGTTGATTCAATGGGTCTCAAGTAGTTGGAAGCAGCAATTAGATTTAGCTCCAGAGAAGCAAAGCCCAATGTGAAACATCTGTTGATGGAGCAGAGGAAGCTTACCTAAAGACCAGAGGTCCATTTGTGCCAATATATTTTCCTCTCACTGGCAGCAGATCTCCAGCCATCCAGATGGATATGCTTCGGAAGCATGCCACCTGAAATCTTGTTCAAAGGAGACGCTAGGGACCTTAATCTGAGACCTCAAGCAAGCCAAAGCATTTGCTCCACCACACTGCTTATGTAATTTTCACTTTAATTCTCATAATTCTTTATCTATCCTGATTTAACAGAGAGTGAGGGAAGCTTAAATACATACCTTCTGGGACTTAAAATGTTTTAAGTGTATCAAACTGTGCAGCATGTGTAAGTGAAGAAGCTTTGTGATGAGGTGGGCATGTATCAGCCAGTAGTGAGTGAGAAAGGGATGAGGAAAATAACAAAATAACAAAAAGTATTAAAAATTTGATGGGAACTAATTATAAAATAACTTGGAGAAGGATACAGGAAAAACTAAACGAATGGGATAATAGATATATAAGTATTTTAGGGAAAATAAGGGCAATAAAAATGTTTATAATACCAAAGATGTTATATCTATTTCAGGTACTCCCGGAGTACATCCCAAAAAAACAATTAGCTGTATGGGATCAAGAATTAAAAAATTGGGTTTTTGGGAAGAAGAAAGCTAGAATAGTAAAGAGGGTAATATATTCACCACAGGAAGATTTAGGGTGGGGTCTCCCACATTTGGAAAGCTATTACGAAGCTTTTCAAATAAAAATGCTATTGGAATTAGATGGGAAAAGTGTGGAGAAATGGGTAAGATGGGAGGATATAATAAATAAAGGAGTAGGTAAATTTGGAATATTTACACAGAAGGTTAAAAACGACATTAAAAATACAATAGGCCCAAGACAGACAGCACTAACAATATGGGGGGAAAGGCAACTTAATTGGATGCCAAGTCTTTCCAAATGGACCCCACTAGAATCTCTAGGTGAGGATTTGAAAATTGAGAAAACTTTTTGGAAGAAACTAAAAGAAACTGGCTATTATAGAGTGAAGGATTTATATAACCCTCAGGGGACACAGATTCCGGCACAAAATGTAGTAGGACAAGTTGGAAGACAATACTGGTTACAGACTATGGCTTTATATAATATTTTGAAACAGAGAAGGTATTCTGGAATACTAAATAAAGAGGATACCCCGCTAGAAAAACTATATAATAATAAAGAGGATAATAAGAAGGGTATTGCAAGGAAGTTGTACAACTTGATAAATACAGATAAAGATTATATGATTGGGACAATACAAACGAAGTGGGAAAGAGAAATGACATTGTCAGCATACGAAATAGATGGGTTAATGGAAGGCATATTGGAAATCAAAATGGATAAATTTAGAGAATTGGAGATGAAATTAATATTGAAATGGTATAGGACACCCCCTCAGTTGTCTTATATGATAAAAGGTTTGAATTCAAGTTGCTGGCATTGTAAGAGGAGTAAGGGATATTATGCACATCTTTGGTGCGAATGCCCTAAGGTTATTGAATTTTGGCAGCTGATTTTAGAAAAGGTGAACGCCGTGTGTAATATTAAATTGCAGCTGACTGGGAAAATCTTGTTTATGGGAGTTCTGGGGAATAATAAAGTAAAAAAACCTAAACAGAATTTATTTAAAGCTATGATTATAGCAGCACATGCAGTAATAGCTTATGGGTGGAAGGATGCATCAAAATGGACTTTGGAAAGATGGAATTGGTATTTATATGAATGGATTCAATCAGACATACTGTCGATTTTGACACAGGATAAGGTATGGGAAGAAAAAACATTAGAGATAAGAAAGAAATGGTCGGGATATGTAAGATGGGTAAGAGAAGGGGGGGCCAATAATGTTATATTGGTTAAACTCCAAAAGGTGTGCTCATGGTTGCAGATTTAAAATTAAATGGTCTTTTTTTTTGGGGGGGGTGGGATAAGGGGGTAGAAATAAATAGGAAAATGATGACTATGTAAAGATAAGAGAAATGGTTATGTATGGATATGTTAATTAAAAAATTAAAAATAATAATAAAAAAAAAAAAAGGAAAAAAAAAAAAAAAAAAAAAAAAAGGAAAGGTCCTTTGGGCTAGTGGCACCATGAAGAGATGGTCAGGTTTTAAGGTGAAGTGACAAACCGGTGCCTGCAACAGCCTGAGGAACATAGAACTCTGTAAGGAGTAGAGATGGGCATGAACCTTGGTTCACACATTTGTGCCGGTTTATATGCTCAGCACCACAGGTGCCACACATTCCCTTCCTCTGCTTCCTATGCTAGGTCCCCTACTCACCAGCGTGGATGGGTTCCGAGTTGCTAGTTGAGTCCGAGTCATTGAGGAAAAAAAATGAGTCAAGTCTGAGTCGAATCGCCAGTGTGACTTAAGTCCAACTTGACAGCGAGTCCTGTGACTCAAGTCCCCATCCCTGCTACTCTGTGGTTTCAACTCCCTTGGGGGTTGCGAGCCGCAGGTTGGGAACCTGTTCTTTATACAGAGGAAAGGGAAGTTGATTACAGTCAGACATGCACCCTGGAGTAAGCTGATTTCATTAGTCTTGAGGAAATACTTGGTCATATATCTTGGTCGGAAATATTGAAACAATAAAATTCATGGTGGATGAGCGTTCATGGTGGATAAGATGGTGAGATATTGTAGGTATAATCATAGACAATTCAATGAGGAAGAGAAGTGTGAAGCATCTAAACAAACTGAGGTAGCTGCATAAGGATCTTCAAATAAGCAGAGCTTTAAAAGGAGCATATATAAGAGCTAGAAGAAAGGATAAATCCTCTAACTGGTGAGGATGTGGTCCAAGATCATTGATCATCTTGCTGCCTCTTCTACATGCTGGAAAATAGCACACACACACACATTTGCCAAGTAGGTATTCACATTAATCTGTTGCAGCAAAAACAACCAAGAGTCTGGTAGCATCTGTAAGACTTACAAATTTAATTTGGCATAATAGTTATGAACTTCAGTCCACTTCTTTAGATGAAATACAAAATGGGCTGCAGTTTACAAAAGATTGTGCAAAAAAACCACAAAATGTTTATCTTAAAAACGCCACAGGACTCCTACACAATTCATATGGAAAAAGAAATTGTTAGCAAGAGAAGTAAGTAAGCCGCTCAGAGTGGTATAGATTTATCAGATGGGCGGGATATAAATCAAATAAATAAATTAAATAAATAAATAAATAAGTGTTCTTGGCAGTGCTGGACTTCCAGCAGATATTGTAGCAGTTTTGTCTCCCATTATGACTATGTTTTAGTTCCAAGATGGATAAACTGGTCAAGGACGACACCATCATATTTTTGGCTAGAAGATCTGTAGCAGATCCCCACGGTGATGTCATTGCTGGTTCCTCCTCCTTTGATTTTTCACAAATGCTCTCTACTAGCTTTCCATGCTCTGAATCATGGGTCTCCTCAGAAAAGTGCAGATCCTTGACATACAATGCTATTCCTCCTCAATTCCTGTTTATTTTATGCCTCTTGCACAAGTTGGTACCACTCAATTACTGCAATTCTGTCAACAGTCCCATCATACCAGATTTCAATAATGACATTAAATTATATCTGCTTTCCTAGTTCAAGAGTTCAAGTGCATCTTGTTTCTCATGTTAATATATGATTAATGCAGAAGCATCTGAAACCATATTTCCTACAGCTGCTTCACTGTTGCTTTCTGCTTTCTCCCATGCCACCACCTCCATTTCCTGTGCATCATACATTGTCCAAAAAGCCAAATCTTGCACCATCTAGTTCATTTTCCAATATTCCTGTTCAGCCTTCAACAAGAAGTACTGATGAACTGATCACTCCTTCACTGAATTTCTTTGCCTTCCTATCCAGAGCCTCAAAGTCACTTGCAACATGGAAAAATGTAACTCTCCCCTTTTAATTTTCAGCCCTGTTTTTGTCATTTATTTTCGCTTTGTTTGATTTTGTAATTTAAAGTAATGGGGAGAGGAATTTGGACTATTTACAGCTACGATGTGGTACAAAATTGTTGCTTAAATGAATTGATGTGTTGAGGGAGAATACTGTCCCATGTTTTGTTCACCACTACTTCACTGAAAAAGACACAAGAGGTGGCACAACATCATAGCAGCTGCAGAAAGGCTACTGCAGTGCTAATCCTTCTGGATTGAAGCTGCATAACTGAAATATAGTCCACAAATAATGTATGGCTGCACAGTGCTCTGTGATCCATATGTCAAGGAAGTGATTTTTGTGCACAGAGAAGATTCTTTCAAATCAATGCACAGGGTAATGTGCGTTTGGTTTATTTCATTAGGTCCAATCTGGTTGGGATTAGAGTTAGCCCTGTAGCTTGTTTCAAAGCCTGTGCGTCATATAATTGCTATATAAAAATAACTAAATTCTATCATCTACATTAACAACTAACAGGACTTATTTCTGAAAAACAAAACGCACTTAGGGTGAGGGTATCAATGTCAACATACCACTCCTTTGTAGGTATCTAACATGTGGAACACTCTTTGTGCACCTGGAAATGCACTTTCTTTTCATGTGTGCCCTTATCCATCTATTTCTAGGCACCACAGCCTGGGAGTGGGGTGAGAAAACCAACAAGAACAGCTTTAGCCAAAAGTAGGTCAGTCTGAGACACACATAGAGAAAAAACAGAGAGAGAGCACAAGTAGTGAGGGGGCACATCTCTCTGGAGACCTGATACGAGACAGTGGATGTGGCTAACTATTGGAGTGTATAAGGTGTGCCTCCACTTCTGCTATGGATATTTGTAAATAAAACAAAATATTATAAAACATCTATAATTATGAAACATTATAAAATAACCTCCAGTTACTCTGTACACCTGGAACTGCCAAGGCTGTCCCGTTCTAGGCTAGAGGGTAGCATCTCCTTTGAGGAGACCTGTATCCCTCTCAATAAGGGGAATAGAATCGGCGGAAGAGGCAAGATTAAGACTAAGATGGCCTGAGGGTAAGCAAGTGATAATACTTCCCTCTTCCTTTCCTGATTCTTGGCTCTCTGACTCAGGCTGCTGGACTATTCACTGTGGTCAGTAATTCACAGTAATTGAAGTCAATGCAGCTAAACCAACAGTGTGTGAATATGACAGCACATGGTTCAGACAAGAGACCTACCTAGTCCAGAATTCTGTTTCCAGAGTGACTGAGCCACAAGGAGGACGTGACTTCCACTTGTTTTCCCAACAACTAATGTTGTGAAGTACAGTATGTGGCCCTTTGATACCAAAGAACATATTTAGTCATAATATTTGGCAGCCATTTAAACACTTTATGCAAAGGTACCTGCGGAAATAATTTGGGATTGGGGTGTCTATTAAGGTTACCTATGGACTGTTGACTTGAATGTTGTTTTGATCAATGTGCATTTATAAAAATACCAAGTTTAGGATTCTGGGCAAATCCCAGGCAGGCAGGCTGTCTCCTTTACCCTTCTGTGTGGAGACATGTGTTTGTGTGATGATACATTCATCTGCCTCATTGATCTCGCTTCTGATGGCCACTCTGGTATGAGAGTGGATTGTTCAGTTGAAACAACAATGTTATGAGCCAGTGGTTTCTAACTTTGGGTAGTCCAGGTGTTCTTAGACTCTAATTTCCAGCTGCCATAACTGGTTCTGAAGGCTTCTGGGAATTGCAGTCGAAGAATTCCTGGGTTACCCAAGGTTGGGAACCACTATTATGAGTGATTTCTGCACACTCTATGGCAAATTGTATAATCAAGTTAAATAAACACTTGAAGCAGCACTCTGAGCAAACGTACCTCTATATTGCATGATCAATCTGCTGATTTTTTAAAAAGTCACACAAGAGCAGGCAATAAATCAGAGGTACAATTTATTTTGCTACTTTACAGAGACATCCAGAATCATAGAATACTTTGGTTTCCCTTTGCCCTTGTGTGTGCTTTTTTAAGATAAAATATTATGCTGTCAGTTTTACTCAAAACAGCAAATATAGGAATCCTCCTTTTCCTTCCTATTGTTGCTGTTCTTCATTACAATATTCCTGAAAACCAAAGGATACTTCATTCCCTTTTTAAAATGCCAAAAATGAAAATATCCAATCAGAAAATAGATAAAGATATACCGTATTTTTCGCACCATAAGACGCACTTCCCCCCCACAAAACGGGGGGGTGGAAAGTCTGTGCATCTTATGGAGCGAAGAAAACAGATTATATTTTCCTGTTTTCTTCTCCTAAAAAATTGGTGCGTCTTATGGAGCAAAAAATACAGTAGATGTTCACATATGGAAGCTTTTGTGCCTCAGAATTTGAAAGCTGACAAAATTCAGACATATAAAAATAATAACAGGATCCAGTTCGTGCTTTGTCATTCTGGGCCCACCTATACCTTCATTTTCTTTCCTTTGCAGAGACATAAGAACCCTGATGTGGAAGGAGCAGAAAAAGTGGTGTAAATAGTTCAGCTGCCAGCAGGCCACATACATCATAAATGTTGCTGATCTACCTTCAGTGGAATCGATAAAGTCAGTAGGATGCGGCCAACCAAGCAGAAGTTCTGCTAGCAGCACAACTCTCCTTTAAGACTCTCACTGGAGGGGGGAGTGAGAAAACAACAAGAAGAAAGCAGTGACTTACCCTTGCACAGGTATTCTGTTTTTGCAAGGCCAACTATGAAATTATCAGTAGTGAGAAGCCATGACAAACTGTAGATGATTTATTTCAGTGCTATCAGAAGCTTATTTTGAGTCTATCACTTATATATATATATATATTCTGTTTTGTTAGTCATTCTCCATTGAAAACCAAGGACTGAATCCTATTGGCCCACCCAGAGTAGACTCAACAAATTTTTAAATCTTAATAAGTCTTGACTTGCTAAACTATTGTTGATTCAATGGGTCTCAAGTAGTTGGAAGCAGCAATTAGATTTAGCTCCAGAGAAGCAAAGCCCAATGTGAAACATCTGTTGATGGAGCAGAGGAAGCTTACCTAAAGACCAGAGGTCCATTTGTGCCAATATATTTTCCTCTCACTGGCAGCAGATCTCCAGCCATCCAGATGGATATGCTTCGGAAGCATGCCACCTGAAATCTTGTTCAAAGGAGACGCTAGGGACCTTAATCTGAGACCTCAAGCAAGCCAAAGCATTTGCTCCACCACACTGCTTATGTAATTTTCACTTTAATTCTCATAATTCTTTATCTATCCTGATTTAACAGAGAGTGAGGGAAGCTTAAATACATACCTTCTGGGACTTAAAATGTTTTAAGTGTATCAAACTGTGCAGCATGTGTAAGTGAAGAAGCTTTGTGATGAGGTGGGCATGTATCAGCCAGTAGTGAGTGAGAAAGGGATGAGGAAAACAGACAGAGAGAAGTAGAGGGTTTTATTGCATAAATGATACAGACTGGATAATGTCTGAATATAGCTGGCTGTGTACATAAGGCAGAGGAGTGAACATGACAGAGCTAGGGGCATTAAAATTTTTAATTGTGGAGGGGAAGTAGATTCACCCAGGACATGGCTATTCTTAATGACTTTATGTATGTCACTTCCATCCTTGGCCTCTTTCTGGGATGGTAGGGAAAGTGATTCTAAGTGCATTTCACTGAATGTGATTAGAAACACATTTGACAGACCATGTTTAACAACCCCCTTCAAAGCTTCATACTCCACGTGGGAACAACAAGGATATAACCAGCATACATAAGAACGTTTTTTGGCTGGGCCTGCACATGCAGCATCACAAGTTCTCAATTGCAGCTCCTAAAAAGGACTAAAGAACAAGCCCGAAGGACTCTAAAAAACATCTAAATCTCTTTTAACAGCTGAACCACATCTTAAAAGGTATGCTGTAAAAAAATAAAGCCTGGCTTAGAGGTGTAGCTATTAACATTTGTCCTGTAGCCCATCAAACTGTAATGAGTTCTTTCTAGCTTCCCGTAACTTATGCCTTAGCACAAAACAGGGCTGTAAACTCTTGTTGAGATTCCTTAACATGAGGCAAGTTTATGCTGCCCATTAAAACCTATCCTACGATGACAAGTTCCCAGAACGGTCTGACTGTTCTGATTTCCAGAATGGTGACTGGCCTGATTTCCTTCAACAGTACTGTAAGAAAGTGTGTGACAGCATCGCTACAGGATCACAAAAATCTAAAACACTTTTATATAGGAAGACAGACAGACAGACAGACAGACAGACAGACAGACAGACAGACACACACACACACACACACACACACACACACACACACACAAATACAGTAGAATTATTCCCACTAATGATTCTACCTCTAAAGTACCTTTCATCTTGTGGGAAAACATGGCACTCTTGACTGTGTTAGCATTTTCCTGACATAAATGTTTCAGCATAAAAAGAAAGAAAAAGAAAGAAAGAAAGAAAGAAAGAAAGAAAGAAAGAAAGAAAGAAAGGAAGGAAGAAAGAAAGGAAGGAAGAAAGGAAGGAAGGAAGGAAGGAAGATCATTGGTCTGAGATAGGCTTGTTCTTTTTTAGGGCAGAGTTTTCAGTAAAATTCAAATCATTGTTCTAACTTTTTTCATTCACCTTAAAAAAAGAATTGCTACTGAAAGATTATTGGGGAGGCCCTTATTTGGATAAAAAGGGGAAGGAGAGAAAAGGATACATTTCTAACACTAGGCAGAGATGTTACTCTTTGTAAACTATACATTTAAATGGATTCTATATGCACTTGGCAAGATTTAATATCTGATAAAACCCGTAACAAATTGTGCTGTAAAATTAAGGGGAAAGTGGGCAAAAAAAGAGATGAAGAGTGAAAACTATTTAAGCATTCCTCTGAAGGAGGCTCCAGAATAATAGGAACATTTACATGTGAAGAGGGAAAAGCAGCCCACCTCCACCTTCTCTTTGCTGCCTTCTGTAGAGTTTTCAGTTTGAGGAGTCTACTAATTTGGGGAAATGAATATGCCATAAAAATCTGTTCTTCCTTGAAATGAAACATTAATACCATATAAACCTAGTTCTAAGAAGAATTACATTCCTAACATTTAAGAATGTTCTTAAGTCATCAATCAAATAATTATGAAACCAAAATTGGGGACAATTATACATTTTTGGATAAAAATGCATCAATGAAAGTCTAGTTTATATCTTTCAGTGTAATATTAAATGTGCAAAGTTTTGGATGGAAACAATGGAGGCAGGAAAATAGTGCTGTGAATATATTTTAAAAGCAGTATTTTGATTATTTCTCATAATCAGATAAAGGTAAATGAAATACCAAGTCCTAGGCACACACCTGATTCAGGTCTGGTTGCCCACTACAGAAAGAGAAATGACAATGCATTACAAAGTCAGCTGTGTATGGCGGCTTGTGGTATACACACATACAAACTTTGTCCAGGATCCCGTGGTCTATTTCAGCTGGATCCCACTGCTGTTCCTCCCTCCCCTCCTGCAGCTCTCTGTGCACTATAAAACTAAGAACCTTTCCTATATGCCTGGAAAACCTTCAAAGCAGGTGCTGGGTGCCATGGAGAGCTGAATTAGGGGTTGGGAGGGGAAACAGTGCTGCTTCTACTAATGCACTATTAGATATTGTCCGCTTTTTTCTATTCAGTGCCAGGTGAAACCTTATTTTATATATTCAGTAGCATTTGATGCTTTAATTTGTAGATATTTTCTCTGCAGGCATTTTATTCTGTTCCATTGTGATCCTTTCAGCTGACATATTTGTTTTAAATCTGTAATCCATTTCAGCTTCCACTTGAAGAACAGCTAATAAGTAACTTCAGTCAATCAATCTCTTCACCAAACAAATATGGGGGCCCTCCTTACAGCAGTATTCAATGAAACAAGAAGACATTTCCCATCAATTTAGGGCTTGTAGAAATAAATGTTGTAGTTAGACTGTCAACCTGATTTTATTATGTTTTGTGACTTTGTGTTAGCTTAGAGTTTTTAACTGCCAGTAGCAACTCTGCCTGAAGTGTAAACGCTAAAAAGGGTGGGGTGAAAGTTTCATATTGAATAAATAAATCAAAATGTTTGGCTCTAGACAAGACTTGCCAAACACAATGGCTAGGCTGAACGATTTAGGATTAACACTGACCAAAAAGGTGGACGGATTAGGGCTCGGGTCTATCCTGAGACAATCCTCTGTTTTAATATGGTGACTGGATGTATGATTCTGTTCCTCAGTCAAGGAGGAGTTAAGAGGACAGGAGTTACATCCGTGTCTTAAGGAATAACTGTCTGTTAGCCTACCCCTGTGGCTCTGTGTATATGTCCCTGTGTCCGCCTGTGTCTACAGACACATGTGCCTCTGTAGGAGCACCCAGATTTTGCCCTCTGGCTTGCCTGTCATTGGTTACTGTGTCTCCTAGCTCACTAACTGTAGTGGGGATGAGGCTAACCAGCACAGTGTAGCCAAAACAAAGTTGAAGGCAAAATTCTTCCTAAAACCAGGCTTTAAAAAGTTTGTGAGAATGATAAAAACCTTTCTCAGATAAAAGAAAAGCATCTTTCTGGGGTGTCTGGGTTTTTTGCTCTGGCTCTAAAGCTGCAACATATGAGAGGGCATTTAGGAGGAAGAAGAGGAACGACTGGGTCTCCATCCTTTCCCTGTATGTTCCTGGTGTGATTCCCACCACCATGTGCCACAACAGCAGACTCCTTCCTGCCAGAGATCAAATTTATTTAAACTTTTGGTCAGAACACTGAAAACATACATTAAAATAAAAATGCCTCACAAATTCTAGTCCCTTCCATCAAATTCTTTTCTCAGGCTGGCATTTTCTCCTGTTGCTATGCAGGTGGAGATTTTGATGAGGAGACATTAAAAGTTGAATGGAATTGACATTCAAAACCTACTTCCAGGTGACGGTGAAATGTCTTGACGGCATTAAAGAGTGTAGTGTAGAAGCACTCAGTGCTCCCTCATTTGGGATTTTGCATAGAAATGTTGTGTTAATAAGGCATTGTGTGTTGGGGGAGGGCTTGCCTTCATTAACTGTTACTGTAGGATTAAGTTGGTGATGAGATTTCACAGTTGATAAATAGTAGATGCCTGCAGAATGGTAAAATTTTCTGTCTCTCTGTTACATCATCCCAATGTATTCTTACTGTGAATAGCAGAGTAGTTAAAGAAAATGTATTAGAGTGTTCACTGGCAATTATTTTCTTTTTATTTCAGAATACACTTGTACCTTATTCCACAAAGACTGCTCTTGAGAGACCAAAAATAATTTTAGATCTCATCTTAATCATTCAGTTCCTAAGATATCCCTAAACGCATACTTGCGTCAACAAGATCAAGGAAACATTTCAATAATTTGCTTCCAGTTAATCCTGTTGGATGCTTTGCTTTCATTTGGACATAAGTCACTCGCTTCTGTTCAGCTCTTTAAGATTAGTTTCAACAGTAAAAATAAGAAGATGGGACAAGAAGAAAAAGAGCCCCTAAAGGAAAAATCCCAGTTTACTATTAAAGGATACATTTTTCCAGGAAAACTATGCATCAGGAAGAGAAGTGCTCTAAGCTGTTTTTATGTTCCTTATTTACACTCTATGCAAATACAAAATATCTGGGATCAGAGATTTAAACTGTAAATTTACTATTCCAGTCACAAAATAATATTTTATAAAGAGTAAAATAATAATAATAATTAAAAAAACCAAATCCCAGAAGTACTAATTGAATAGAGAGAGAAAGATACCTGGTAGGACCAAACAGAACAAAAAGTCACCTTTTTCTTTCAACAACAATACAATTTGATTCAACTGGGGGGGGGGGCTTCAAGCCAGATGTTGCCCAAATGAACACATGAAATGGGTCGCAAAGAAACAGATTTTCTGCATACATTGAATTGCGACTCCATGGCTCAGCAAGGCATCAAAGTACGTCCTGTGCTGCTAAAGCGGAACAGCTTGGATTCTGTGGATTTCAAGAGGCAGCCCCACCATCGCAGGAGTAAATCGCAACAAGTCCGATTCAAAGATGAAGGAACTGACAATCCAACGGTGGCAGAATCAGAACTGGAGGCTGAAGCTGCTCAAGAACCATGCGCCCTGGGTAAAATGCAAACACCCCAACACAACAACCTGGTTAACGATTCCCTCTGCTTCCCTCCATCACACAAAGGATTACAAAATATTGCCATACAGACGTCTCCGAGCCTTAGGAAACACTGTCCAGTGTTTAAAAGGAAAAGAATTACAACAAGTAAGTCCTTAACAGAAATGCCACAGGAGTCTGAATATTCCATTCATGTCAATGGCAATTTTCCTGAACAGGACATCATTTCTTCTAGTCTTTCTTACTTAAGTCTCACTCGGCGGTTGGATGATGGGCCGAAACCAAAAACCACAACCGCCAGTGTGCTGTTTCAAAGGGTCCCTAAAGCACAATGCAATGGGCCTGTTTGTCTGGGTTCAGATAAAATTACAGTACTGGAAAAGGCAACAGTTTCTACACAGGTCCCTGAATACACACACCTGAGTCCTACACAAGACAGTTTTGCCATTTATGGCCCAGATACACAAACGGACTTATGCAGTTCTGTTCATTCTTCTACAGCTGTGAGACAATCCAATGAGAACTGCTCACTACATGCAGAATCAGAAAAATCCCTCCCTCATACAGCTCATAACTGTAATGAAGCTACCCTGTGTCATAGTATATGTGAAATAAAAAGCTGCACTGAGTTACCAGCACCAAAAGATGATACTAGTACTACGGAAAGCATTCTATCATCACCTCAGTTACAAAACAGTCCATTATGCTCCTCTCTCAGTGAACATATGCAGCCAACACAGCAGAAAGCAGACTTTGGCCACAAGACACTGACTAATGATAACCAAACAGCGTATCTCATCAACAACACATTATTTTCTGTTCCTTCATGTAAAACTGTAATGGAGAATATTTCTTCCAATACCGAAGTGCCACAGTACGACAACTGCTTAGAAGGCTTTTACATAAATGCCCATCTCCCAGGAACTGATGTAAAACCACAAAACAAAGAGATTAAAGAAATTAATCAAATTCATTTGGCACCCAGTGAGTTGTGTGCCCTGCAAGACAGGCTCCAGTCCGTTGAGGAATCTTTGCAGTCAAACCAGGAGAAGATTAAAGTCCTTTTGAATGTAATTCAAGATATGGAAAGGGCCAGAGCCCTCAATGAAGGGTATGGTGTGTTTTAATATTTAATATCTTTGTATTAAAACGAGTGGGACATACTAAGAACATTAAAATTTAACTGCAGATATTTAGACATTATTCTATTTTACATGCTGCTTGTGAGGTAATTCTTAGGAAATGATTGTAAAATCACAACCTTTATTATGTTCAATATTTTCCCTATTATAAATGCAGTAAAGTATCACTTCCACTGAATTTACATGTCTTTTATAGGACAATTTAAACTTAGAATTACCTACATCCAATTAATGTTAAAATCAATGCATCAGAAGTTTTATTTCTCCTCGTGATTTAATTCTGATTTAGATAGTGGGAAATTTATAAAATAAGCACAAATATACATGGTGCTAGTAATTTCTCACCTGGAAACAAACGGAAATGAAAATGAACTTTATGTTTCATTGTTTCTAAGTAATTAAGAATTCTCCTCTGCTTCTTGATGCAGGAGGGGGAAAGGGGAGGCAAGGGACTGTGCTCATGCGTGTCCCTTCTTCATGTCCAGATAAAATGTGGTTTGCTGGAGAGAGAGAAAGGAAGGAAGAGAAAGAGAAAGAGGAAGAAATGGAATCTGAAGTTGCAAGGCATCTATCTTGCAGGAATCCTAACAAATTCAGATTTTGATTTGCAATTAAATATGGGTGCAGGGGGTTATGAAAAGCTAAAACTTAGGGAATAGATTCCCTACTACCATTAGCAGAAGACTCCAAGTGATTTTCTCTGGTTAAAAGCAGAAACCCTTTAGACCTCGTAGTCTGACCCTACAAAGCTCACCATTCCAAGCATCTAAACTTCAGCAAAAGGCTTTTCGTAACTGAAACAGGCATTGGTCATGGAACGCTCCGCAGGCTAGAGAGGTGACCAGTACTCTGTTCATTGTTGACACATGTTTGGAACTCCAGCTGTCAAAGCGGCCACAACAACCTGACAAGGTGCCAGTTGCATATGACCAACCACACAGCCAGCACCTTGTGAGATGACTTCAGAAGCCTCTGTAGTTGGAGTTCCATGTGCATATGAATAGGATTCTGGCCTATGGCTTAAAAAATGCACTGTCTCGGCACCGCTGTTTAATTCCTACTGCCTACATAATCGATGTCTTAAAGGGACTGATTAAGGAAGTAGGGACCCTTGACTGAAGGAAGGGAACTCACACTACAGATCTTTAAAGGTGTCTTGAAAGGGTCATTTAAAATTTAGGAGAATGATGAGACACACCATGTCAGGTTCAACAGAACTCTTTATCTAATCCTGAATAGTATCCTGAAGTATACAAAAACATCTCTTTACTATACAGTACTGATACAATGAGTTATGAGCCACAGCAACTTCAGTTAGGCTATGTATTGCAGGCACAAATTGGATATTGCCTGAAACATGAGATATAGGGTAGCTATTAAACATTAGCCAAAAAAATATAACAGACTGCCTTCCCCTCCCCCAATAGATATAATCCTATTATGCATCAGTGCAAATTTGTAAGTAATTATTGCAATTCATATAGAAATAAAATCTCATCAAAGTGGAAAGGATTGGTATCTGGTGATTTCTGTGTCCAGTCTGCTGGTCGGGCATTGACTGAAGTTGATGGGCAATGCTAAGCCACCTGCTCCCCATTCTTACTCTTCTTTATCTTTAAACCTGTTATAGAGTAGGAAGACATCCAGATAAAGATACCTTCAAACAGAGGACTGCCCAGTGTAAAATAGGGAACACACCCACCCTAGTGGGACATGAGATCTCTCAGTGGTTTCCCTACAAGCCACTTTTACTGGGTCTGTGGACATGTGTTATTCTTTATTTTACTTTTATTACCCTTAGTCTCCTTTTTAAAAGCAGTTTCTTGCTATTAAGGATGTTGTTCTCTGCTTATAAGGTAATACGTTCCTCTCACCATACAAGATTGTACCCAGAGTAAGGTGTATGCAGCTCACCTCATTGATCATATACCACGCAAGAGTGGAACCATGATAAACAAACATTTACTTTAAAAACTCCAAATAGCATGAGTTCCAATCTAAATATTTACAGGAGGACCTAGATACTCATAAAATGATTCATTAGTGTAAAGCACACGTTTTATTTCACTTCTAGTCATTTAGGTTCAGTGTTCGATCTACTTTGTTGCACTTCAACAGCCAATGAAATGTCTAAGTGGCTCAAAAACATATTTACAATCTCCTACCCACAGTGAGGCCATCATAAACGTAGCATTTTTCCTTAAGTGAAAATGGGCCGTACAAAGTACTGGTTTGAAAATATTCATAAATACTTATTAACAGAAATAAATCTCTTATACTAAGTTGGAAAACAAAACAAAACAGGAAGTTAAAATGTTGCTACATTGTTCCCAGGCTGATTTGTGCCTATGGATTATACACTAATCCTGGCTTTTTAAGAACCAACGTGGAGTCTCTTATGCATTCTTGATGATGTTGTTTTATGAAGTAGAGCAGAATCGATCCTTGTAAGGTGCATGGGCGCATGTGGAAGAGTGAAAAGAAAAGAGAGAACTATTGAAGACACACTGCAATCATATAACCCTGTATGTGTGTCTGAGATGTTTGACTGGGTAGATGTCCAAGCTTCAGGTTTCTTGCTATTCTCTTGGAGTCCTATGATGACATTGACATTACATTTCTAATGTCTGCAATTTTCAGAAAACTTTTATGGTGGCACAGGTTACACACTGAAAACAGCAGTAAGGTTGGATCCATCCAAAGTGTGGGTCAGATTCATTATAGGCTAAAGAATCCCACACCTGTAATGGAGTCCAAGCTGTCAGTGATTAATGGGTGATTTTTCACTCCAGGTGATGAAAATCCCACTAAAATGTTATATCTAAGTCCTTTTTGTAAGCAAGCCTTGTCTCTGAATCATTCCTGATACGCAAGTGCTGAACCTATAATTGGTTGTTTCCTGGAATGGCTATTGGATACATGCCCAGGCAGGTAGCAGCAACCAAATTAAATTAAATTTAAAATTTTTTGAAAAATTAAAAATCCACAAACATGATTTAAAACTCAGACTTCAACCTTCTTCTTTTGTTAAGAAAAGAAAGGGGCATTTCAACAGGAATATGACAGAGATGCTCAGCTACAGAAAACAGAAAGGATCTTGAAATATATTTCAGAGATAACATCTACTTAATGCATTCTTTCAATAGTAGTTCCTATTCTTGTTGAATGTCTTCTAAAGTCTATCATATTTGCTACTTCCTGTATGTCCTGTATATCCTTTTAAATTTTACACTGTCTCAGTTCTTCCTCCATGTAAACAGCCATGTTATGTCCTTAATATTCATTATCAGAAGGACTCTAAGTGTGAACTGACCAATACATAGAGGTTGAATGCAAAACCAAGTTTGCCAAGTGAGGGCCCACTCTTCAGGGATCAGCCAGTCATATACCAGTATGTCTGGTGATTGTATGACACACATACAGTATTAGTAAAACACTGCATTTGTACTGGAAACATCTTGGATTTCTGCCTAAAAATTGTGAAATGAGCTATGGATACAAGCAACAAAAAGATTCAGCATAGCTGCATCTGTGCACATTCTACTGCTTCACACCTACGGTTCTCCCTGTGAGATGAGATGAACTCCAAGCATAGTCCAGGACTGATTCCAGGTGGAGGAAAGAAACCATGTAACCCTACTCTATAAATTTAAAGATAAACCATGCTACCTTATGCAGTTTTATATGGAAATAAGTTGTATTTATGTTTGGGATTGCACTTCCATTCAGGTTAAAACCAACTTTTTATAATATACCTTAATATTTAAAGAGTTAAGCAAGAAAGTGCCTGCAGAGGGTAAATGCTGTGACCAAGACGTTAGCTGCAGAATTGCTGGTTTTATAAATAAATCATAGTAGCTGTTGTTTATTGCAGGCGGAACTTCTACCGCACTGGCCAAGATCTCAACAACTGCAGCACTTGCCAGAACACTGCATGTATCATTTACAGGTACCTCGTATCAATGGGTAATCGTATGTGTCTGTTTCAATAAGCTATACAGTTAAGTGTCTGGGTACTGCTATACTGTTAAAAAGAACAAAAGGTGAAACCCCAATGACTAAGTTTCCATTAATTTGCCACAAAGGTTTGTGTCCTTGGTGCGGACAAAACTTAAGAAAAAATAATGCAAGACACTGTGTGGCAGAAAATGTTTTTTATTTCTAATATAGGAAAAATGTTCCGAGTCGGATTTCAAAAACAGCAAGGTCAGAACCAAGGAATTATTCCCCCAAAGAAAAAGTACAGCTATACAGGCTGAAATCCTGTCGCTTAGTGTAGTAATTCACACTACAGTGGTGCCTCGCTTAACGAGTGCACCGTATAGCGATTTTTCCGTATAGCGATCCCTTTTTCGGGATCGCTATACGGAAACATACCCGATCTTCGCAATGGGGAAAACCCGCATTGCGAAGATCGGGTATTGCGGCGGCCATTTTGGAGCCGCCGAACAGCTGATCGGCGGTTCCAAAATGGCCGCCGGAAGCCCGGAAATGGCTGCCGGCAGCCGTTTTCGCGCCCTGCCCTCGCTTAGCGAAGGCGCGAAAATGGCTGCCGGCACCTGGAATCCTCACTGAACGGGTAAGTAACGAAGGTATTGGAACGCATTAAACGAAGTTTAATGCGTTCCAATACCTTTCCCCTACCCGTTTAGCGATGATTCCGTATAGCAAGGGTTAATCCGGAACGGATTAACCTCGCTATACGGGGCACCACTGTAGTTTTAACCCATTGAATCAGTGGGGATTTGGTGAGTCAATTGCTCCGTAAGTTCCATAGTTTCAAATGGGCCGACTCTAGTTGTAATTCACTACATTACACTAAAGTAGTCCCATATGAATCAATACAACTTAATGGAGTTGGCTCACCAAATCTCCACTGATTCAATCGGCCTAACCTATTGTGGCTTACTTTGTGAAATAACAGGAATTTAGCCACTATTTAGTACTACAAATGTTCCATTAGCTTATTAAGAGAAGAGGCTGACATAGTGATTTAAAGCACTGGTTCTTCACCTTGGGTTACTCAGGTGTTTTTGGACTGCAACTCCGAGAAGCCTCCACCATCAGCTCTGCTGGCTGAGGTTTCTGGGAGTTGCGGTTCAAAAACACCTGAGTAACAAAGGTTAAGAACCACTGATTTAAAGTTTCACACTGCTCACATCCACAGCGTAGTGCTATTTTGTTTTGTTCAATATTATGAAATGCATATGTGAAGGTTGTATACCTGGAAGATATCAGAACACTTAAAGAGAGTTGGCTAGTTTTCAGACCTTCCCTCCATTATGGTTTTTCTCCCAACCTGGAGTCAACTGTCATGTGTTCCTTTCATCTAAACCACTGGTTCTTAACCTTGGGTTACTCAGGAGTTTTGGACTGCAACTCCCAGAAACCTTCACCACCAACTGTGCTGGCTGGGGGTTCTGGGAGTTGCAGTTCAAAAACATCCGAGTAACAAAGGTTAAGAACCACTGATCTAAACCACCGAACTCATGTTATTCAATTATGCATGTCAGAAGCCTCATTTTATGCCCAATGTTAGTCCTTAGTGAAATTAAATAAGAAATTGCTGAAACATGCAACGTATCATTGAAATTAATCTCCATGCCAACAAACTGGATACTGGCCAACATTATGTCAATATTTAACAAAGGGTCTGGGGCAGTGGTGTCAAACTGTGGCCCTCCAGATGTTATTGGACTTCAACTCCCAGAAGCCTTCACCACCACCTCTGCTGGCCAGGATTTCTGGGAGTTGAAGGCCAAGAACATCTGGAGGGCCACAGTTCGACACCACTGGTCTGGGGCAGTGACTGGAAACCAGAAAATGACTTTATAATGTCTGGTCCGTGTCAGGCAAATTAGCGAAGTATTTCTAATTGAAGCTAGAAATATTCAGCACCCAGAAGGTTTATGCTAAAGGTGGGAAGTACCACAAAATCTGGTATTTAGCACTGTAGAAATAAGAAATTAGATGAGGAAGAATCCATATAGCTTCAGTAAATGGAATTCTGGTTTAACCTTCATAATTTGAGGATATCTAGAAAAATATAAAGGGATATGATCTACATCCTGCTGACAATGACATGTGAGGGTAATATGGGCAAGCTAAAGAGTAGGAACTGTAGCTTGATTTGTAATTATGCCCTCCTTCATTAACCTTATCTCCATATCCCTGTTTGCATGGTGTGAATAAAAAAATAACTTAAAAATGTTTGGGGGGAACTACTGTGTTGTAGTTCTTAACAGGGTTAATGTTTCTCTTGATAATCATGTTTTTAAACTACTACTTTCAATAATGTAATGTTCTTAAGTTAAACTTTCAGGCAAAAACTAGCTACCTGAACAAATACATTTCTAAAAACCTGAGAGGACCATGTTAAACCTTGTTAAGTTTATATGATTAACATTTTTTGATAGAAATTGCTATGTATTGGGGAAAAAGAAAGATACATACTCTTGCACGATCACATTTATTCTGAAGTCTTGTGTTATTAAATACATGCCGCAAAGAACAACTCTTTGAGAATGCTTTTTCTACGAGTTTATGGGAGAGACATAAGTTTAGTGGTTCATACTGGTTCATAAGCTGTCTGAACAGGTTTTCTATGGTTCAGTATCCTGCCCCCTCCGGGGGGGGGGTGACCACTCAGAAGCAGCCCCCTAACTTCCCTGCCCTGCCTCCTGTGAGCACTGCCTTTGAGCAGGTGCCTGCCAGAGGGGGTGAGGCCCAAACCACAGAATGCCTGTTTGGCCATTGTCCAAGCTGGCATGAAACGCCAAACTGGCAGTTTGTGCCCATCTCGAAACAAAAGCATAAATAACATCTATTAATAATTCTCAGTTGTGGCCCACATACAGAGAGCTAGTTTAACTGTGTGCAACTCATGCTTGGTCTAGACGTGTAATGAAACAAAACCTATCCTTTTTTTTTTTTTACAGCAGCTTTGTTTGATTCTCTGAACTTCCTTGATTCCCTTTTCCAAGGCATCCAAGCTGTCCTCCTACTTTATCATCTGTTCCCCCATTTCATGCATATTCCTGCCTCTTAGTGTTAATATGAACATTATTTCATGCCTCAGTGTTTGTGTTTTCGCACCCATCCGACATCAAAACTCATTGACATAAAAGGCAGTTTTTCTGTTTGGGAAATAAAATTGGACAAATTAGTTCAAAACCAAGCATCACACTTCTTTCTGGTATTCTACTGCTCTTTTTCACTAGATCTCTTAGAGACTTAAAAAAATTATTCAGAGCTTCACTCATTGAAAAAATCTTACCAAACAAGCTGTCTTTCTCTCACAATGAAAGTTTCCTTTTTTCCTTCTCCTCCCTGTATCTCACTTAAAAATACTTACTTGCCAACAAGTCAATTTTGACTCATGATGTCGCCTGGGCTGCCAGATGGCCGGCATACAAATCAAATCAAATCAAATCAAATCAAATCAAATCAAATCAAATCAAATCAATCAATCAATCAATCAATCAATCAATCAATCAATCAATCAATCAATCAATCAATCAATCAATCAATCAATCAATCAATCAATCAATCAATCAATCAATAATGGCAACCCTTTCCAGAACACCCAAAAAGGTTTACCATTCCGTTCTTCCATTTTAGGGGGCTGAAACTGTCCACCTTGCCCAAGGCCACACAGACTGACTCTTCTCCCAGAAGGCATAGTAGGGAATCAAACTCCCAACCTCTGCCTTACTCACTGAACTATCCAGCTAGCACTGTATCTCATTACATCTCAATAAATATGCTTCAGATGTAAACTTCCAGAGCAGGGTTCTGGAAGCCAAACAAATTCATAATAGATCTTATTAGATGCTACTAAGATTGCCATATAACACAGTTGGTTCAGTTTTTTCCATATGTGCATTTAACGGATTAGCTAACCTGGATTCTCAGCTTTCTTTTTTTAAAATAAATTTCTAGACCTTATAGAACCAGAGTCATAAGGCAAAACATGTGGTCACTGTTTGAACATATTGTTTTATGTGAAGAAACAAGCCTTTCTATGTGATTAGCCAATTAATGATATCAACTACAGTTTAATCTATTGATATGTAAATCAACCTATTGATATGTAAATTAAAGATTAATGAGTAAATGTTGCAATTGTGGGAATCTTTGAGATTATAGAAACCACAGGTCACAGAACGAATATTTCCAAATTCTGATATTATGCATCTTACTGCATTTCTTGCTTTAGCAGAGGAAATGGATTCAGTCCAGTATTGGGACTCTACATTCTATCATACTACAATTCTGTGATTCCTTGGCCTTCAGGAAGCATGCATTCCACCTTATCTTCCAGAGGCTTCTGGGAGCTTAAATAGCTGTTGCTGTGGGGGAAGAAAGAGTAGGCAAAAACAAAGGAGGGGGATTTAAATTATTAAAAGCATCTGCATGCTGTTATTGAGTCTGAGCTTAAAAGTATGAATATTGCACTTCAGGAAAAAGTGTTTCAAACATTCCTAGTAACTGAAATAGGTCTTATATCTGTAAATATACATAAGAAATGATATATACAGTATCTACTTATAAGAAAACAGAGAGTGCAAAAATTTTATTACTTGGATTACAGCTCCCAGAATCCCCTAGCCAACATAGCCAGTGACTAATTTGGCTAAGTAATTCTGGGTCCCCTTATTGGGAGAAAGGTGACCTATAAATAAAATAAGCAAACAAGCAAATAAATGATATGATCCAGAAAGTAACATTTCTGTGAATCCCTATTACAATATGGGTCATTGAAGAAAATAAACAGCAGATAGTGGGAACAGAGATTTAAGGAAAGGGATACCACATTGGATTGGCACTTGATTTTTAATAGCATGAACATATAAGGTAAAATATGGAAAAGACAGTTTGTCTTGGATACTTACTGATTATAATAAAATATTTGATTTATATCTGCAGGAAATGACACCTTGTATTTTCCCAAAATTGGAGAGAAGCTTAAGTAAAACTGGCACAACTGTGTTTTGCCATGATTTCTTAAACTTGCCTTAACTTTCCCTTCATTTTGATTTGTTGGTCCTGTGTCCCAAGAGAAGGAATGTTAAAAAAGTTGTGTGACTGCTGCACCTGATACTCTGTAGCACTGGGTAGTTGCTTGCAAAATGGAGCAGACTGGGAGCATCCATTTCTTCCAGTCTGTGTGTCTCTGTTTGATAATGTAACTGAAAGAGTTGCAGAGAAGAAAAGAGAAGTGACAACGCCACTGGAAAATATAGGTTCCTTAAAACGGACAGTGATGAATGAAGCTAAAAGGCTGAGAACAGAAAAAGGAATGTGCAGAAAGAAAAATGATGGGAGAGAATTTTCAGTAAAAATTAGAGCAACGATTGTCACACCAGGAATGTAATTTAGGCTAGATATCTGAAAAACTGCAGCCAGCTATTTCCAACCACTGCAGCTTTGTTAAAAAGAAAATGTTTGAAGGGGAAGAAGAAATCTGAAAAGAAAGGGAAGTAAAATTGGAAGTCTAATATTAAAAATGCAACAGACAAGGCTAGAAAAGAAACACACAATCAACTTTTAAGAGGCATTAGAACAAAAGCATTTTAAATCTAAGAAAAAAAGAAGAAAATGACACACTAACAAGTGGAACAACAAAGTGTAACACTTAGTAACAGTCTTGAGACAAATTACAGATTTTTAAATAAGAGGAATGGAAAACTTTGAAGGTGAGGGCAAATCAGATAACAGAGGTGAGGCAGTGGAGAGCAATTTTGGGAACTAAAGCACACATTCTAACAAGTGAGAAGATGCCACAGAAACACATCAGCCTGATATTTTTGGCAAGCCTCATTTGTTAATGAAATACTGCAAAAGGAATAAACAAACAAAGGAAATATACTAAGTAATTAAACCCATTAGCTATAATATAACACTGTTAGCATTGTGTTCTGTTTGAAATTATACTCTCTGTAAAAAGCCCTTAACCCTGATTGCTAGAATGTGGTAATTTCAAAATACTATTCTTTTCAATAGTCAAAGCCGTTATTAATTATGCATCATTTTTCTAGATGGATTTCTAGTGCTTTACATTTTTTACTTTAGCCGCCTAGAGTGGTCCTAGCTGCCTAGAGTGGCCCTCTGGGACCAGATAGGCAGGGTATAAATCAAATAAATAAATAAATAAATAAATTTCCTGCAAAAACTCTTAAGTGATGACAGCCAAATTAAAAACAGAGGGCATCATGAATTTTTAGAAGTCTGTTTAGATATGGTAGACTCAAGTGCACATAATTACACAATACTGCTTTACATAATAATGATCTGCAGTATAACGTGTGGCCTATGGAAATATTATGCTCCTGCCTCTTTTGCTATGGGGGCATGCACTGGGAACCTGTCAAACACTATGGCTTCCTCCTGCTTCCCTCTGCAGAAGAACCTACACTTTCCCTACTCCAATAAACTCATGGATTAAAAAGTAAAGTTCTCGGGGGGGGGGGGGATCAAAGGAAATGTAAAAGAAAAGAATTATCACCAGACAATATTTTATCCAAATAATCTAAAGCAAGCAAACAAAAACAAACTGTTATTAGGGTTCTCTGCGTCTTGACTAGGCAATACAGGACCTTCTAGACTGTTCCTTCTGACCACTTTGCCTTCCTGACCCAAGAGTTGCTACTCATGTTGCTTTGGAGTTCTACCACCCTTTTACTTTTGCAGTAGATGCTTAGTCTTCTGTCCCTGCTCTATTATGAACTATGGGTAAAAGAAACAACTGATATACATGCAATTCCTCTCACACATGCAATTCCATAGTGTATTTCTGTCTGCAGGACTGGAGATGGTTCTGCTTCCCTTTGTAACCAGGCAGGACGTTCAGTTCCTGATCAAGGAAGCCTATGCACAGTAACCTTCACAGAAACATTCTCTGTCACTTCTTCCTTGGTAAACTCCCCCCTCTCTCCTTGCTGGCAACAGGGCTTGTTTAATGGGGCTGGGGAGTGGGAGGGAGAGAGTGCTTTACATTTTTTACTTTAAGTTGCCTGCCATTTGGATTCAGTGCTGAAAAGCAAGAGCCCTAGTTATGCTCCTCTTTGATTAATTTTGCACCTTTACTTGCAGAAAAGCTAACCCAGCATTTTCTCTTGCTTCATTTTATCTCCCAATGCTGTATGAAAATCTTCTAGGGCACAGAGTACCTATCATTAGAAAGGCTCCTTCACATTTCAGGCGCCTTGTGATTTTAGTGATCTCTTTCCTTCCCAAACCATTTAAACTGTTGTTGTTTTTTTCCTCATTCTATTACATAGGCCAATAAGGCTGCTTGAAAGCATTTGGGTCAGTTTTTAAATTCTGTGTTTAAACTATGATACCAGCTATCCTTATGATGGCAGTTATTTGCAAAGCTTTAGAACAAATTAATTATTTTTACATAATTAGGGTAATATTTTAATTTTTGCCTCAACAAGGGCCAAACACAATTACAATGGCAACTTAATGTCTTAATTAATTTATAATTAGAAATTAATTGAAAGTGTTTCAATTAATTACACATAGAAAGAGTCTGTTGATAAGGAGAAGGGTGGAGCTGATCACGACAACAACACCAGTGTGTGTGTGTGTGTGTGTGTGTGAGTGTGTGTGTGAGTGTGTGTGTGTGTGTGTGTGTATGAAATAATGAGAGAAAAGATGAAGTCGTTTGATTAGTTGATTCATCTTGCACTGTTCTCTTCAATGGGAATGAAGGGGACTTAAAAATCAGAAAGCTCAGAGATTGGAGTATTGGGATCAGGAGCTTGATTCCCAGACTATGTAGCCTGGAGCAAGCTGTACAATCCGAGAGCAACCTCAGAAGCAGGGACTAATAATTAAAAATTGATTAAACTTTGTTTCTAGTTGTGAAGAAAGCTCTAGGGGAAAATGGCATATATTACACTTCTGATTACTTTATATCTAGGAAATAGGCATCAGCTTGGAAACACAAGCCTTAATTTCACTTTGTCTCATTCTCTGATTGCCAGTGTTAATTTGAGAGAAAGGAGGAATGCAGAGAATCATGTTGGCTAAGCTGGGTTTGGGTTTGGGAGTTTTGAGAAGCTGGCACTTTGAAGGGTAAGTGAATACCTTAAATGTTGCTAGGCATGGAGATGGAAAGAAGGCAAGGGAGACAGAGATCAGCCAGATAGCTTAGTTGAACCCATTCTTACACCCGTTCCTTATGGCAGCATTCTTCAACATGGCACATTCTAGATATGTTGGACTATATAACTCATCAACCCCAGCCAGCACTTGAACTGTGTGTGAGTTTTTTAGTTCAAGGCATCTGAAGAGTGCCAGAGCTGGGAAAGCTAAACTATAACATGAGATTAGAGAAAATTTTAAAATGCCATCGGAGGACTGATGTAACATATGCCATTTCCCCCTAGAGCTTTCTTCACAACTAGTAACTGAATGTTGAACCTACACTTCAACTTAAAACTTTACCCACTAATGTTAATTTAAACTAAATGGGTTTTCTTAGGCCCCTAAGTAAACTCATAGCCATTTAGGCCTTTAAAAACTGATATTCCAAGCTCTGATTATTTGGTATTCTGAAAAGAGGAATCTGCTAATCTGAATCTGCTAGTCTAAGAGGAAAAAATTGTTTTCCTTCTGGCAATGCCCAAAGACTTTCCTCAGCATTCATACTTGTAAAGGAAGCTTTACCATCAAACCAGAAACATAGTATGGCTAAATGCAAGATGACAGAGCTAAGAAAAAGCATGGGCTATGATAAATGAATGTGAGGGAGCACTGCTCTTGTGAGGGAGCACATACTAAGTGTATTCAGTTTGATCTTCAGTCTGCAAGGAAAAACAGTCTAGAAGCAAATGCTCTAAAAATCAAATCACACTCAGCATTGCTTACAAAGCAGTGATACAAACAGAATCTGACTATTTGATTTAATGCATGTGTTTATTAAATACAATGAACTAACACATGTGTGATGTATGGAAGTGAGAGCTGGACCATAAAGAAAGCTGACTGCCGAAGAATTGATGCCTTTGAATTGTGGTGCTGTAGGAGGCTCTTGAGAGTCCCCTGGACTGCAAGGAGAACAAACCTATCAATTCGAAAGGAAATCAACCCTGAGTGCTCACTGGAAGGACAGATCCTGAAGCTGAGGCTCCAGTACTTTGGCCATCTCATGAGAAGAGAAGACTCCGTGTAAAAGACCCTGATGTTGGGAAAGTGTGAAGGCAAGAGGAGAAGGGGACGACAGAGGATGAGATGGCTGGACAGTGTCTGCGAAGCAACCAACATGAATTTGACCCAACTCCAGGAGGCAGTGGAAGATAGGAGGGCCTGGCGTGCTCTAGTCCATGGGGTCATGAAGAGTTGGACATGACTAAACGACGATGAACACATGTAGTTCGTTGAGTAACTTGCCTCCAACCTGATCACACAGAGAAATTGATCACAATTTGAACCAGTGTGATCTATTTCCTAGCTGAGGATAGTTAAGCAAACTGTTCTTTGGGAACAAAAGAAGTAAATTCTTCCCTGCAGATATCATGAATATTGAAAAGACATGAACAGTGAGGTCCAGCTCAGACCTTCCTTGCTTATAGAAAAGTCTTTCCCAGCCTGGAGGTCATGACTCCCAAGGGGGTTGCAAAATGTTTTTTTGGGGGGGGAGGTGTTACGGGTCACCTTATATCTGTTGTAGTCCTTGTCAAATAATTTCTTCCTTGACATTTTGGAGTGGGATATTAAAGTTAACGTGTATGTGTATTTATGAGAAACAGGCCCTTTAGGGAAGAAATAACCCTCTACCTTCTGAGAAGGGGTGTTTTTACCCCCACTAAAAATGCCTTTGTTTGCAAAGATGGAGGGGTGATTGCAGGTTACCTGACTATTATAAAAGGGAGTCATCTCATGTGTCAAAAAAAGTTGGAAGCCACTGATATAGAAGAATATGTGCAGACTCCTGTGATTTCCCCGTCCTCCAGGCTTGTACTGGCTGTATACCTGAACTGCTATAGCAAGCCACGTAATGCACAAGCCAGCTGGTGAAATAACCAAAGACAGGAGATGGTATCCTTAGTGTGAGAATATCATCAATTTCAATGTAAGGAAGAGTAAAGTTTTGTTTAGATACAGTCACTGGTTTGGTTCCTAGTAACTCCAATTAAGAAAGATGCTCTACCTGAGATTTTGCCAATTAGAGGAGACTGTACACAACGACATTGGCCAATGCTTATGTTAATTTTTATAAAGCGAACAATCAATCTTTGGTTGAAATTATAGAACAAGCAAACATTGTGTTTCAATGCATATTTGAAGTTTATGCGTATTTACTTAAAATGCATCTCTGTACCCTGTTTCCTACAAGGAAGACCCACTGAATACTTTGGGACTTAGTTCTGAGTAAGCATGCATAGGCTTGCTCTGTAAGTTATTTAGGAAGCATTAAAGCATCACAGGAACTACACTAGATGTCCCTGCATTATTTAACTCTGATTGATGTTAACATGATTCATTGCGCTAAATTCTCTGTATAGCACTTTGGAGTTACAAGGATCAATGTTTCCATAGAAACAAAACTGTAGTTTTCTTCTAAATCACATTAATGAGAAAGGAAGGGATATACCCTTAAGACTTGCAATTATGCTTACTATAAACATAAGGGAAAATCTGCCATCTCATTATTTAAGCTTCAGAGGGTCAGCAAGTATGAATTGTTAAAGATGCTAATGGTAAGATCTGAAAGAAGCAGGAAATTTAGTTTGCACATAATTTTAAGAAACTGTATTTCTGTGTGTATTTTATAGTCAGCTAGGTTCAAACTACATTAACTGGATAAACATGCTGAGGGAGTCACTATTTGTGACTAAGGCAAATGGATAACATGACAATAAATTGCTTGATTTATTTGCTAGCAGTAACAAGTAAGTTTTTAATTACCTCGAGGTGAAAAATTAGAACATTCTTTCCCAATGCCCACAAGTTTGAGTTGTGAGCTCTTAAATTACTGGCCATTTCTACCTTCTGAGATTTGTACTGTGTTTTACCGTGTCCATATAAGTGTATTTTGGTATATAAGGTGTATACACATTTAAAAAAAAGAACTTATACCATTGTATTTTTAATTTTGTTTGTAATAGTCATAAATAATTTGTTTTATGTTAAATTAAATGGCATACTGCTCTGTTACCACAGGCTTAATCTGACCAAGATTTATAGACCAAGATGATGAGGTCTACTTCTGTATTGGATATTAGTAGAATCAGGATTCCTTTCATTTCCCTCGTCTCCAGCGTAGTCCTCTGTAGCTATATGGGGTGTGAGGGTGAGTGTGCAGGAAGGATGTAGGACCACAAATACTGGTGGAAAGAGAAGGATCCAGCAGAAAAATACCTCAGGAATTCTGGCCACACTTAAATGGTGGAAGCTTGTGCGCTGTGTTTCGAAGAAAGTTGAAAATGTAAAACAGTACTTTTAATGGTCCAAGAACTGTCAGTTTGCTGTGAATCATTTATTAAGTGGCCTGTTGAGAGATTTTGATGCATTTACATTTTCCTTCTCCAGTGCTGTGATATACTCTGTTTTAAAATATGTTCTATGATAAGACATGCAAGCTGTTTCAGTACTCATTTATTATTATTATTATTATTAATCATCCTTGCCACATAAGAGGGCAGGAAAACACTGAATTGTTTTGCTTCTGTCGATGCAGACTTCCCAAGAGATAAGTGGATCATAATGTGTGATGAAAGTGTGGTCTCCTTAGGATGTGCTGTGCTTTATGGAAGTTTTTGTTCAAGAAGATGCTGACTGATAGCTTTTGCAGCTTTCTTCCATCTGTAAAGCAGGCACACCAGAGACTTTTGTAGTCTAAATAATCCATATAAAAAAGAACTTCTATCACATTAATAATATTATTTTACTTGGAATCTAACTCCTTGAATCACAATTGAGAACTTCTTCCTGCACCAGGTATGCTGATGTTACAAAATCCATCAAGAACCATTTTTGGAAGATTATGTGATTTATTTGATTGTAGAAACTGATGATTGATAGCCATCTAGTTGCTCATTGGTTATCTCCTTGATAATCTGGCCCCATATTTTTGAATTTCAACTGCAGATTTTTTTCCCCTCCACAATTTATAGGTTTTAACTTGTGACCTCTTCTGAGCTGTTGCAAGGAATACATGAACTATTAGTGAATTATGAACACACTGGTACAGCGAGAGGATATTAAAATTCATGAATCTAGGAGAAAAGTTTAAGCTGTCACAAACATTATATGAAGCTTTTCAAGATCAGGAAAATGAGCATTAGTGTGCAAAACATGCACTATATGTTTACTATTCCTCCTCTAGATAAACTTCTTAGTAAGATGCTCATTAACAACACTTACCTCACAATTTGAGCTTTCATTCAGAAATCATATGATGGTGAAGCAGCCCTGTGATAACTGGTTAATTTTAGGGAAAGCCTTTGCATCTAGTTCTGCTGACATTCTGCACTGTATTTGCCAAAATCTCTTCATCACCTCTCCCTTAAGACTAGTCTCATTTGCTGCTTGCAGTTATAACTTCTACCTTCTAAAATCTTCTTTCCAGAAACTAGTGCGTGGCTTCCAAAATTGTCACACATGATAGAACAGTGTTCCTGCTAGCTATCAAAACTGGTTTCTGTTAATCTAAGACCATTACTATTTATTCTCTACCAGGTCTGGATCTATCCTTAGATATAGCAAAACAACCAATTTCCCCAGAAGAATCAGGGCAAAGAGAACCCCTGCAGCTATTCCTCCTAAGCACCCTGTCCATTCCCCTCTGCTGGAAGAGAGAGCTATTTGTGTGTCACACAGTTTGGCCTGCATCATTTCTATGGTATGTCACAGAACTCTCATGTCCTACAGCAGATCCCCAAAGAACCAACTGTGCATCTTCTGGTTTTCTGTAGACAACTCTGCTTTAGACAGTGTTGCTTTGCTAGACTATCCTCCTCAAACTGAAAGACTTAACTAGCCAGGCAGGAGAAAAATAGATTATAAGTGTCATAGTAAAGTATTTCTATTAAGGCTGCCAAACCATTAGAGAACTTTGAATTATTCATATACTGCAAACTGGTGAACTAATTTAAATATATTTGCATATAAACAACACTTCAGTTTCAGAGACTTTTTCAAGTACTGAAGTAAGTGTAAGATAACTTTAAATTTAATGCCATGAACTAATGTTCCCATATTGTCAGAAAGAAGGTCATCTTATTTTCTGTTTTATTTCCTATTACAGCATTACACCTCAGCTAAACAGCCTAAAAAAACAAACAAGTGGGTCTTTAAATCACAGCTCTGTTGATTACATTTGACCTCACCAATTAAAACCAGATCTCACCTGTAAATCACTTAAATCTTTAATTGATTGATCTCACAGTTAAACAGTGCACCTCACTTTTCTAGGACCATTAAGTCCTAACTCAATTCAACTCTTTAAAAATATCTGGTTTATTAATATGGAATATTGTGCTTTTGTATCCACAATTCAGAACCCCAGGAAATTGTCCAATATTGTTGCACAGTGTCATGCCTGCATTGCCAGCAGGAAAAAGGATGCCAAACTTTACATAGCAAAGGGCAATCCAAATGTCAACAACACCAATGGCAGCCGTCAAGATGGTCTACAGGATAACCTCTTGTGCTCACTACAATTCACAAAGAGACTCCAAGTAAGAGAAAATCTAAGAAACTGACTCCTTTTTTCATCAGTTAACCACTTCTCACTCAAACACAAAGCAAATGTCATGTCTATCTTTTAACAAGTGTGAACAACATCCCTTTTCCTGCTGGCAATGCAGTTAGAATACAGTGGTGCTCGCTTAACGAGCGCACTGTTTAACAAAGAAGCCACATAGCGACACGTTTTTTGCAATCGCTAATGCGATCGCATTGTGACGTTTTGAATGGCAAAACATCGCATTGCAATGATCGGTAAGTGTTTCACTTACCAATCTTCGCATTGTGATGTTCTAAAAACAGCTGATCGGCAGTTCCAAAATGGCCACCGGAAGAAAAAATGGCCGCCCGCTCCGTTTTCGCGCCCTGCCCTCACTTACCGGGTGGCGAAAATGGTGGCCGGATGGGGGAATCTTTGCATAGCATTGAGTTTTCACCCCATAGGAACGCATTAAATGGAGTTTAATGCGTTCCTATGGGTTCCCCCTGCATAGCGACGAATCCAATTAGCGACGTTAATCCTGGAACAGATTAACGTCGCTATGTGGGCACCACTGTATTGTGAAGCAATACTGGGCCAATTCCTTGTGTTTTGAAGAATTGCATTTCCTAGCTTTTAAAATGGAAGTTAATGTATACATAGACTACACAAAACAACAAAAACTACCCTCATGTACAAGATCCCTGAAGACGAGCACATGATCTGAACTATAGTTGCTGGGAGAGGACAGAAGCAAGAACAACTGCGATGTGAATATAATCCTTTTGTGCCAAAAAATTCTGAAAGCTTGTTTTGGACTTAATGAAAAGGTGAAGCAAAGGTGTGAGTAAGTGCAAAACATATGATACAGAAACATACACACCCTTGCCATACTCTCAGGTAAACTAATGCTGCTATGCCCCTACACAGAATGCAGACTAGAAAACTGTCTTCCAATATCCAAACACTTTCCCTGGAATAAATAATATGAGGAGGAAAAGCTCCATGAGACCAAAAGCTCTGCAAATGTGTTTTGTATCTGTTTTCCAAAATATGTCCCTTGCCTTTTAAAATTAAAAAAGCGGGGGAGTGCTGGGAGTTAGCAAAAACTGTCACTGGAAATCAAGGTCAAAATCATCCATACTATGTGAAAGATAGCAAAGAAAGACAGTGACAAAAATCAACTCATTTGAAATGTGGCATTGAGGGAGAGCTTTACATATACTGTAGGAAGCCAGAATGGCAGGAAAATGAGTGCTCAGTCAAGTCAAGCCTGAACTCTCACTAGAGCAAAAATGAGTAAACAGAGGCTATCCTACTGTACACATGTAATGAGACAATATTGCTAGGAAAGGGGGGGGCAGTAGGAAGAAAGACCTAATATGAGACACTCCATCTCAATAAAGACAAGCCACAGCTGTTAGTTTGCATGAATGTAGGAGAACTTACTTGAAAAGACAATACTGCTAGGATGAAGGGAACAGCAGCAACACAGAACAAGCTAACACACGATTCTGTTTGGAAGATCTGAGCAGAGCTGTTAATTGTGGCATTTTGGAGGTCATTAACTCATTCGTCATATATCAGAATTGACTTGATGGCACATAACATTGTCAGAGTTTTTTTTGATTACTAAATGATTTTATAGTGACAAGACAGGTGGAATGGCTGAGACTATAACAGGATATAGGCACCAAAACTCTGCTATCATGAAGTAAAACCATCCCTAGCCACAAAGCAAAAAATAATAATTTCACAGAGCTTCTAAATATTTAAAAATATTTCTTTTAATATTTTTACAACCAGATACAGAATACCTTTGCAAGCACAACTCCCTGTTTGACCAGGAAAGAGATAAAAATTCGATTGGATCCTGATTGAGAGGTTCAAAAGTTCAGGTTGCCCCAGACCAGGAGCTGGTTTCCTCTTTGAAAACATTTGTCAGAAACCTGGTCTCAGAAATCATGGGATAATGTTTACTGAAAGCACTCAGGGCTGGGACAAACACAACTGCTCTGTGATTTTGTCATGCAGAAATATTTTGAATCTACGCTGCGAAATCATATGCTAATTCCCCAGAAATAGATGGGGAAAAGTCCCCCTTTCTGGAGAACTATCACTCCATTACTTTCTTTAAAGAAAATCCATGTGTTATCCAGGCTCACCCATTCATCGTATGGGTGAGCCTGGCTAACCTGCACTGCACATGCTCCATTTATAACAAAGTCACTGTTTTGGGGAACAATACTTCAGCCCCTGCAACCTGGATTCTTTCCAAATTTTAACAAAAGCACATGGGGCCAACCATTCTCTTTCAAGATAAGCAAGAATGGGCTTTTCAATTTATATGATTTTAAATCTGGGGACATTTAGGGTCACTGATTTATGAAGCAGGGGTAAAATACTTTTACTCTAAAACACTCATAAACAAAAAAAACACCCTTCCCCACATTTGCTATACCTGTGCCAAATCTTATGCTCATCCAAAGTCCAGGTTTAAAGTTATAATTGTTTTGTTTGAGCTGCCCCATTTTTAAAATTCCTTGTAGAATGTTGATTTTCTCTGTTTCATAA